>NC_091578.1:6280200-6285200 GCF_042767895.1 Penaeus vannamei
CATCATCATCATCATAGTAATAGTAATGCTCATCACCACCACTACACCACCAAGGCAAGAAAGCATCATCATCTGCAAGGCTCTCCTCCCCTAACCGAAGTGCTCTACGCCCGGAAGACGCGGCGGCCTCTCGCGGAGTGCTCGTCTGGTGCTGTCGTTCGCGCCGTGATTGCCTGTCCTTCCGTGGCCTCGTCGGGAGGGCCCGGCTCGAGCTCCCTCTTGAAGGACTTACTTCGGGGTTTTCTTGGTGATTCGCTTCGGATTGCTTGTTGATGGTCTATTTGGGATGTTTGATTGGGGCTCACTGAGGTTGGTTAATGGGGCTCACTTTGCCTTATGAGGGCCCACTGCGGTTGCCTAATGGGGCCCGCTTTGGTTGATTATGAGGGCCCACTTTGTCTGTCGTATGGGACCCCACTTGGGCTGTCTTATGAGGGGCCATTTGGGCTGTCTTATGAGGGCCTACTTGGACTGTCTTATGAGGCCCCACGTTGTCTGTCCTATGAGGGGCCATTTGGGCTGTCTTATGAGGGCCTACTTGGACTGTCTTATGAGGCCCCACGTTGTCTGTCCTATGAGGGGCCATTTAGGCTGTCTTATGAGCCCCCACTTTCTCTGTCTTATGAGGGCCCTACTTTTCTGTCTTATGAAGGCCCTCCGTGTTTGTTTTATGAGGTCCCACTTTGTCTGTCTAATGAGGGCCCGCTTTGTTTGCCTCTTGAGGGACCGCTCTGTGTCTAATTGCGAGCGGCTCTCTTTCTTTATCCTCCCTAAGCATGCCTTCACTCGACGACCGGCCGCCGGCGTTTGACCTTTCGTGTCCCTTTGTGGCGAAGCCCTTCTGCGCCCGGCCTCCTCTCGCGACGCCTCGGGGCCCTCTCTCTGGGGCCTTCTCTCCTTTCGGGCTCCGTGGTCTCTTGGATCGTCCGGTGGGCGTGTTGCGGTGGCGCGATTTGGGGCTTGTTTCTCGTTGTCTCTGTCTTTGTCTGTCTCTCTCTCTCTCTCTCTCTCGCTCTCGCTCTGTCTGTCTGTCTGTCTGTCTGTCTGTCTGTCTGTCTGTCTGTCTGTCTGTCTGTCTGTCTGTCTGTCTGTCTGTCTGTCTGTCTGTCTGTCTCTCTCTCTCTCTCTCTCTCTCTCTCTCTCTCTCTCTCTCTCTCTCTCTCTCTCTCTCTCTCTCTCTCTCTCTCTCTCTCTCTCTCTCTCTCTCTTCCAGTCTTCATTTTGTTCATCACTTCTTTTATCTTCTCTCTTCCCTCTCTTCACTCCTCTTCTCTCTATCTATCTCTCATCTCTCTCCCTCCCCCTTCCTCCTTCATTCCCTCCCTACCTTTTGTCTTCCTCTTCTCCTACATTTCTTCTCCCTTTCATCTCCCTGCTCCACTCTCTTTGAACTCAAGACCTGTATCTGGAGCGCCTCTACCCGCCCATCGAGCCGTGAATTCATGATCGAAAGGGCGGCCACCCGACTGCCAGGCCCGTCCGTCATGAGTCATGGGCGGCGGGTGGCTCGTGCCTTTTGTTTTGTCTTGAGAATCGCCATTAGAAAAGGTGTTGCTTCTCGTAGGGAAAGGGAGGGAGAAAGGAAGAAGGTTGGGGGAGAAAGGAAGGGAAGGTAGGAAGAAAAGGAGAGGGAGAAAGGGAAGAAGGTAGGGGTAGAAAGGAGAGGGAGAAAGGAAGAAGGTAGGGTAGAAAGGAAGGGAAGGTAGGAAGAAAAGGAGAGGGAGAAAGGAAGAAGGTAGGGGAGAAAGGAAGGGAAGGTAGGAAGAAAAGGAGAGGGAGAAAGGAAGAAGGTATGGAGTAGAAAAGGGAGGGAAGGTAGGAAGAAAAAGAGAGGGAGGAGAGGGAGAGAAAGGAGGTATAGGGGTAGAAAGGAGGAGGGAAGGTAGGAAGAAAGGGAGAGGGAGAAAGGAAGAAGGTAGGGGTAGAAAGGAAGGGAAGGTAGGAAGAAAAGGAGAGGGAGAAAGGAAGAAAAGGAGAGGGAGAAAGGAAGGGAAGGTAGGGAGAAAAGGAGAGGGAGAAAGGAAGGGAAGGTAGGGAGAAAAGGGAGAGGGAGAAAAGGAAGAGAGAGTAGGGGTAGAAGAAGGGAGGGAAGGTAGGAAGAAGGTAGGGTGAGAAAGAAGAAGAAGAAGGTAGGGGGAGAAAGGAAGGGAAGGTAGGAAGAAAGGGAGAGGGAGAAAGGAAGAAGGTAGGGGTAGAAAGGGAGGGAAGGTAGGAAGAAAAGGAGAGGGAGAAAGGGAGAAAGAAAAGATGAATAAGAAAAGAAAAAAAGAGGGAGAGAAATTAAGAAACGAAAGAAGAAAAGAAATAAAAGATATTGATAAAGTAAATATCAGGTTGGTAAGAAAGAAAGAAATAAGAAGAAAAGAAGGGAAGGAATAATAGAAAACTAATATCGATTAATTAAATGTCAGGCTGGAAAGGTTGTAGTAGTCGAGTCAGCCTACTTCCTGATCCACACGGCCCTTGGATCGCCAGGGGGGCGTAGGGTGTTGTAGTGATTTCTTGGGGGTGGGGCAGGGGTAGGGGGGGAGGGAGAGTTTTCATGTTTCTTTTTTTACTTTTCTTTATCGAGCTTGGTGTCTTTTTTTTATTGTGTGTGTTGTGGCTGCTGCCTGCCCCCCCCCCCTCCCTCTCTCTCTCTCTCTCTCTCTCTCTCTCTCTCTCTCTCTCTCTCTCTCTCTCTCTCTCTCTCTCTCTCTCTCTCTCTCTCTCTCTCTCTCTCTCTCTCTCCCCCTCTCTCTCTCTCTCTCCCCCTCTCTCTTCCTCCCTTTCCTTTACAAACTAAATAGGTCACTGAGAGAGATCCACACTTGTTACTTATGAGTCATCATCACCCCTCCCCCCTTCCCCCTGCTCCTTTCGACAGCTTTGTAACCTTTTCCTCTCACTCCCTACTCCGTCTCTCTCTCACCTTTCCTCTTTCTCGCTCTCTCTCTCTTTCCCTCTTCCTTACCCCG
Source organism: Penaeus vannamei (assembly GCF_042767895.1). Classification (NCBI taxonomy): domain Eukaryota; kingdom Metazoa; phylum Arthropoda; class Malacostraca; order Decapoda; family Penaeidae; genus Penaeus; species Penaeus vannamei. Next base: position 6,283,158 of record NC_091578.1, read on the forward strand.
CTTCGTCTCCCTTTCTATTCCTTTCCTTCGTCACGCTGTTATCCTTCAAAATTTCCTCCATCCCTCTCTCCGTCTCTTCTTTCCTCTCTCTGTCTGTCTGTCTCTCTCTCTCTCTCTCTCTCTCTCTCTCTCTCTCTCTCTCTCTCTCTCTCTCTCTCTCTCTCTCTCTCTCTCTCTCTCTCTCTCTCTCTCTCTCTCGCTCTCTCTCTCTCTCTCTCTCTCTCTTTCTCCTTCTCTCTCCCGCCCTCTCTCCCGCCCTCCCTCCTTCCCTCCTTCCCTCTCTCTCCCTCCCTCCCTCCTCCCTTCCTTCCTTCCTTCCTTCCATCCTTCCTTCCTTCCTCCCTTCCTCCCGTCCCTCCCACCTCCTTTTCTCCCCTCCTTCCCTCCCTCCCTCCATATCCCCCTCCCGCCCACTGCCCTTTAGACTCCATCTCATTCGATTCTCGCTCGCCCCGCCAAGCGCCCGCGGGAAGGGCGTGTGGGGGGTGGGGGTGGGGGTGGGGATTGAGATTGGGGTGTTGGGGGGGGGGGGTATGTGAAGTCTCCCGGTCTCAGCGTCTCTTCGGGGATGGCAGAGTGATTAAGAAACTTGGATGGTATTGTCGCCAACTTTTTTTTACCGGAGACTGTTTTTGGAAGGATTAGATTTTTTTAAAACTGATATCTTACTTTTTTTTAACCTTTGACGAAGAGAAAATCAATAAAGAGGAAAAATATTGGAAGGGGAGTGGGAAGTGAACAAGAAGAAGAGAAAGGTATATCGAAGAGGGAAGAGGGAATCAATGCAAGGACAAGGGGGAAAAGGAAAGCAGTAATTCGAACGGAAAGAACGAGAGAAGAGTGATAAAAAAGAGAAAAACAAAGGTAAGGGGCAAGCTGCTGGAATGCGAGGGACGAGAGGGCAGTCATTCTAACAAAGGCAAGAGGGAAAGAAATTCAAACACAGGCGCGATAGACAAGAAATTCAAGATCAAACGTAAGAGGCAAGAAATTCAAACACGAAGTCAAGAGGGAAAAGAAAGAGTCCAAACAGACGTAATAATTAAGAAACTCAAGATCAGACGCGAGAAGGAAGGAAGGAAGGAAGGAATTCGAACACAAACGTAATAATGAAGAACTGAAACGAAACAATGGGAAAAGAAGCGTGAAACATTTGAAACAGCTGTGTCTCGGAACGTCGCGATGGTATGTCATATCCCATTCTCTGTTCCGTTAGATCAATATAGATATTTGATTGTTTCTCCCGATTCCGTGCAGGTTAAGTGCTGTGTTTTATTGTCATTTTATGGGTTATGATCTTTGAGAAAGATTGTATAACATTTTATGATATATTGGAGCTGATTGGCCCTCGGTAGTCTTTTATTTATTTATCTGTTCATTTATTTATTCATTCATTTATTTGTGTTTTTGTTTTATTTGTTTACGTTTCTGTCTGTTTATTTCGTTATTTTCTTTGTTTGTCGTTGACCTCTTTTCGTATGCCAGTTGTCTATGTTCCTTAATTTTTCGCTCTGTCTTCTTCTCGTCGTTCACTTTTCTCTCTTTCTCTTTCCGTTTCTATTTTTGTTTGTTCTATCTCCTCTTTCTCCTTCACTTTACTCTCTTTTCTCTCTTTCCTTGTCTCATTTTCGTTCTTTCTCGTGATTTAAGATAAAACCACGCGTGTTTGTTTAACACAGCACGCTTGTTTATTTGCGGGATTATGTAGATGTGTGCGCTGTAGTGTTATTAAGCAAATGGGATTCCGGGTAGAAAATAATTGAAGAATCTGATTAGAATAATTGCAGCGGTGAATGATAATGCTGCACGGCGTCGTTGCAGAAATGACGCTGTATTGCTCCGCGATCCATGGCACTTTTTGGTGGTGGAATTAATGGTGATTTATCGTGAAAAGTGTTTAATAAATAATAGTAACAACCATAAAAATAATAATTGAGATGATAATAGTAATAACAATTGAAATTATAATAATGAAAATAGTAATGATGATTATGATAATAATAATAATGATAATGATAATGATAATGACAATAATAATGATAA
>NC_091578.1:6287700-6292700 GCF_042767895.1 Penaeus vannamei
TCTCTCTCTCTCTCTCTCTCTCTCTCTCTCCTCTCTCTCTCTCTCTCTCTCTCTCTCTCTCTCTCTCTCTCTCTCTCTCTCTCTCTCTCTTTTTTCTCTCTCTCTCTCTCTTATTCTCTCTCTCCCCTCCTTTCTCTTTCTCTCTCCTTCCTTTCTCTTTCTCTCTCCTTCCTTTCTCTCTCTCTCCTTCCTCTCTCTCTCTCTCCTTTCTCTCTCTCTCTCTCTCTCTCTCTCTCTCTCTCTCTCTCTCTCTCTCTCTCTCTCTCTCTCTCTCTCTCTCTCTCTCTCTCTCTCAATCTCTCTCTCTCTCTCTCTCTCCCTATCTATCTATCTATCCCTCCTCTCCTCTTCTCTCTCTCTCTCTCCTCTCTCTCTCTCTTTCTTTCTCCTTTTCTCAAGACGTGACGCTTGGGATCGCCTTCAAGATGCTGTCAGGGGCTCGAATGTCACTCGCGTTTCTTGCTCCTCGGGAAAGTTTTATTTGCTTATTTATTCTTATTCTTGTTCTTATTGTCTCTTTCTGTTTATCTATATGTTTGGGAAGGTTGTTTGTCTTTTATGTTGATTTTTTATTACGTTTTTTCTCAATGGATTTTATTCTTTTTTATAATTTTAGTTTTTTTTTCTTACAAATTTCTCTTGTCTCTTTTCTTCTCTCCCCTCATCCTTGTGTTCTTCATTTCTCTCTATATTTTTTCCTCTTTTATTACTGTTATGTCTTGTATCTCTCCTTCTCACTCTTTCACGCTCTCCCTCTCTCGCTCCCTCTCTTCTCATCTCTTTCCCTTTCCCTCCCCTCTCCCTTTTCTCTCTCCCCCTCCCTCCGTCCTACTCTCTTATTCCCTCCTTTTCTCCTCCTCAATTTCCCTAGACCTTTTTTGCGTCGCCTCCTACCCCCGTTACATGATGTGAAAACGACTTTTTGAGCGGTTTCCCCCTCATATAAAAGTCCTTTTAGCCCTTATGACATTCCCTGTATGTCCCTTTATTGATCATTTTAACATAGGATGCCACCCTTATACCCCCCCCCCCCCCAGCCCCTCCTCCTAGATATTCGAAAATTGTGGCTCGTTGTTGTAAGCGGTCGTTGCAAAAAGTCTTGTTGTTTATTGCTAACCATGTCGATTCGGAGCCATAGATACTGAATTTGATAAGGGTGTTGCCATGGCGATCGAAAGCCATTTTATTGCCTGTTTTACAAAAGTTGGATTGCTTTTGTAATTCGCTTTCTCTCTCGTATCTCTTTTCTCTTTCTCTTTTTCTTTCTCTTTCTCTTTCTCTCTTTCTCTCTCTCTCTCTCTCTCTTCTCTCTTTCTCTCTCTTTCTCTCTCTCTCTCTCTCTCTCTCTCTCTCTCTCTCTCTCTCTCTCTCTCTCTCTCTCTCTCTCTCTCTCTCTCTCTCTCTCTCTCCATCTCTCTCTTTTCTCTTTCTCACTCACTCACTCTCATTCATACACACACACACACACACACACACACACACACACACACACACACACACACACACACACACACACACACACACACACACAGAGAGAGAGAGAGAGAGAGAGAGAGAGAGAGAGAGAGAGAGAGAGAGAGAGAGCGAACGAGTCTTCTTCGCCCTCCCTCCGAAAGGCGAGGGCGACGTCTTCTTTCAAAGGTCCTCGGATTCAGCGCCGTGACCTTCGCCCCCCCGTGGATGCCTTTGCCTGCCTCGTCCCGGGAGCAGGATTCGACAGCTTTCTCGGGATCGCTTTGGGACCCAGCCACGCGTGCTGCCCCGTGCCTACAGAGTGCGGACATGCGCTAGTTACTTACCGACTTGCGTTACTTTACTTCACTCTGCTCACGTGCATGCATACATATGTACATCCATCCATCCATACGTACATATGCATATACATTTATACATACATACACATACATTTTTTCATCCCTTTCCCTGCAATAATGAGAGATTTAAACCTACACTGCTCTCTCTCTCTCTCTCTCTCTCTCTCTCTCTCTCTCTCTCTCTCTCTCTCTCTCTCTCTCTCTCTCTCTCTCTCTCTCTCTCTCTCTCTCTCTCTCTCTCTCTAACCCCTTCTCCTCCCCCATCCCCTACCCGTCCCCCCGCTCCCCCACACATATATAAAGCCAAACGAAAGATTCGCGTTTATACATTTGTTTATCCATCTGTTTTCGAAAGCGATCCGTAAAAATTCAAATCTGATCCGGCTATTTGCATAACGTCTCCATTCGGAGTGAGAGAGATGAAGCTGTCTTGCAGGGGGGGCGGAGGAGGGGGCGTGGCGGGGAAGGGGGTTCAGTAGAACTTTTAAAGTTTTGTTGGTTTGTTTTATTCATTGTTGGTGTTTTGTTGTTGTAGTTTTTGTTGTCGTTATGATTATTATTGGTATTATTATTATTGTTATTGTTATTGTTATTGTTATTGTTATTGCTATTGTTATTTTTGTTATTGTTATTATTATTATTATTATTATTATTGTTATTGTCAGTTGATATTATTATCATTATTATGATTATTGTTGTTGTTGTTGTTGTTGTTGTCATTGTCATGGTTGTTATTCTTATTATCATTAGTAGTATTATTTTTATTGTTATTACTATTGTAATGACTTTTTTGGATTTTTTTCGGAATTAATGTTTTTTAATTTCTCCAATTGCCCTTTATAGTTATTTATTCTTGATATATGTTATTTAAAGGAGAACAAAGGAAACGGAAAGGGAATTGGGAAAGGAGGAGAAAAGGAAGAGGAAGAAGAGGGGGGAGGAGTAAGGGAAAGGAAGAGAACACTGAGGAAAAAGAGAAGGAGGAAGAAGAAAGAATAATATAAAAGTAAAGACAAAAAGTTGGGAAAGAAGAAGAGAAAAAAGGACGATGAAGAAGAGGAAAAAGAGAAGAAGAAGAAAGAGAAAGACAAAAAGAAAAAAGGAGAAGAAGAAAAAGAAGGAGAAGAAAAAAAAAAAGAAAAAGGAGGAGGAGAAGAAGAAAAAGAAATAATGCGAGAAAGAAGGAAGAAGAAATTATGGAAATGCACTCGAGGTCCCAAACCGAACAGTCTCTTTCGGCCTCTCGTTCTCCCATCCGTCTCTCTTCCTCCTCCTCCTCCTCCTCCTCCTCCTTCTTCTTCTTCTTCTTCTTCTTCTTCTTCTTCTTCTTCTCCTCCTCCTCCTCCTCCTCCTCCTCCTCCTCCTCCTCCTCCTCCTCCTCCTCCTCCTCCTCCTCCATTCATCCTCCGCGTTGACCCTTTCCATCGTCATTTATTATCCTCTCTTCGATCTCCATTCGTCGTCCTCTCGGGAAGGCAACGACGGAGAAGACTTGATCAAGTTCTTATGCGAGGGAGAGGGGGAGGAGAGAAGAGGGAGAGAAAGAAGAGAGAGGGAGAGAGAGAGAAGCGATAGGGAGAGAGAGGAGAGAGTGAGAGATGAGAGAAGAGGGAGGGAGAGAGGAGGGAGAGAGGAGGGAGAGAGGAGGGAAGAGGGAAGAGGGAAGAGGGAAGAGGGAAAAGAGAAGAGGGAGGGGGAGAGGAGTGAAGAGGGAGGGAGAGAGGAGAGAAAAAGAGAGAGAGAGATTGAGGGAGGGGGGGGGAGAGTTGGGGGGAGATCTATTTTTGGCTTTAATTTGTCTTCCTTGTGTCGTGGAGACTCCTTGTTAAGTATTGTAATTCGGGTTTTCTTTACTTATATATATATATATATATATATATATATATATATATATATATATATATATATATATATATATATATATATATGTACATGCGTAGATGTATATTCTGATGTTTGTAAGTATATGCTACATGTGTATTCCTATATGTGTATAAACATGTTTTTTCTTGTATCAGTGCCTGCTTACCTTCCCTCTAGACGTGTTATGACATGTCTATACGAGTTGCGAAACAGCGAACGAAGGCGGCCGCTCTCAGTTGCGAAAGTTCCTGTCCCGCGATTTGCATCTTAATTTCTTGCAGGGAATTTCGCGCAGAAGTTTGCGTTGAAGGACACGGAGAGGGAGACACGTGTGCGTTTTTTGTGTTGTCTGTATTTGGTGTTTGTGTGTGTGTGTGTGTATGTGCTGGAAAAAAGGGTAAGCGAATGTGGTTTCTTGTTATTATTATAATCATCATCATCATCATCATCATCACTATCATCATCACCATCATCATCATCATCACTATCATCATCACCATCACCATCATTGATATCATCATAACCACGATAATCAATAATATCATCAATATCATCATCATAACCACAATTCGCCCCCCGACTTCATCTCCCGACTTGGCCTCCCGACCCCGCGGCCAAGGACTTAACGCCCCGACGACCTCCTTAACTCCCCGCCGACCCGCGTACTGGGTCAGGCGTCTCCGGGCCGTCCAATTAAATTATATTTAGTCACTTAGGGCTCGGTCGGGGGGGGGGAGGAGAGGGAGAGGAAGGAGGGAGGGAGGAGGAGGGGGGAAGTGGGGAGGGTGGTGGGAGGGAGGGAGGGAGGGTGTGGGAAGGAGAGGGAGGGAGGGAGGAGGTGGGGAAGGAGAGGAAAAAAGGAGTGAGGGAGAAGGACTTGTTTTGGAAGGAAGGGGGGGGGGAGGTCAGGAGGAGGACAGGGTGTGTGTGATCTTGATTTTATTATTTTTTTTTCGTGTTACGCAATCGGATATTTATTTGATTCCGTTGTTTGTTTGTTTTGATTTGTCTATTTATCTTTTGTACTTTATTTTGATTCGCTTTGTGTATTTTGATTTTATTTAGGCATTTGGATGTTTGTATGATTTACTTTTTGATGTGTTTTAAGTAATGTCATTATTTATGTATTGTGTTTTTTGTAATCTATGTAGCGTTTATTTTCTATTTATCATCCTTCGCTAATGATTTTATTTGCATGTTTCATTTTACTTGACTTTCGGCCAGTCTGTTAAAATTGCGCGGGAGCCGATCCAATTAATATTCATATATACGGACATGCATATACACATGAATAAATGCATGGCTGTCTATCTTTTCGGATAG
>NC_091578.1:6295200-6297700 GCF_042767895.1 Penaeus vannamei
CTTTCTTTACCCTTTCCCCTTCCCTGCCTCTTCTCCTTCCATCTCCCATCGCCCCTTTCTTTGTCCTTTCTCCTTCCCTGCCTCTTCTCCTTCCACCTCCCATCGCCCTTTTCTTTGTCCTTTCTCCTTCCCTGCCTCTTCCCCTCCCATCTGCCTCCGCGTCTTCCGCTGCCTCCCTGCCTCTTATGATTTGCCAGGCCTTGTGGCCGCCGTTAATAATCCAGGGACTGAGATCATTATGGGACTCCGCTCTCCTCGTGCTTTCTCTCTCTCTCTCTCTCTCTCTCTCTCTCTCTCTCTCTCTCTCTCTCTCTCTCTCTCTCTCTCTCTCTCTCTCTCTCTCTCTCTCTCTCTCTCTCTCTCTCTCTCTCTCTCTCTCTATATATATATATATATATATATATATATATATATATATATCTTCCCCCACTCTCTCCCTCTCTCTCACACTTATTCACTCCCACTTTCTCTTTATTCTCTCACTCTCTCTGTCATTGTCGTTCTTATGCATTTGCTCTCCTCTTTCTAGTTTTCTGACCTTTTGTTTGTTCTTCATGCATTTAATGTGAGCGTCTTAATGTTTAATATTACTGTAACTATTTCCCACATTTTCTGTTTTTGCATTTTCTTGGTTTTCTTTCTTATTTCTTGGTCTCTGTTGCGTGTTCGTTTAATTTTCTCTTGGGTTAGTTTTCTCCTTATTTTTCCTTTTCGCATATTGTGATTATGCTGCATCTCTCTCTCTCTCTCTGTCTGTCTGTCTGTCTGTCTCTCTCTGTCTGTCTGTCTCTCTCTCTCTCTCTCTCTCTCTCTCTCTCTCTCTCTCTCTCTCTCCCTCTCTCTCTCTCTCTCCGTCTCTCTCTCTCTCCTCTCCCTCTCCCTCTCTCCATCCTCCTTTAATTTTTCTCCCTCCCTCCCCTCCCTCCCTCCCTTTCGCCAGTGCCCCCCCTCCCCTATGACACCCCTACCCCTACTCATTAAGTTGATTGCTCTCCCCGGTCTGCAATGATGTACGTGTTCATCTATTTCGAGTGAGGTCCCTGTCAATTTTTCAGCTAATGGTCTTTCTACCTTACTATTTCCGTGTTCCTCCTGTTCTTCCTGTTATTCTTGTTCCTGTTCTAATGGCTATTTCCGTGTTCCTCTTGTCCTTCCTGTTATCCTTGTTCCTGTTCTAATGGCTATTTCCGTGTTCCTCTTGTCCTTCCTGTTGTTCGTGTTTATTTTTTTTTCGCTAGTGTTCCTGTTCTTCTAATCGTCTCGGCTTTTTTGGTGTTTTTGTAAAGAAGAATTTGTTATTGTTATTTTCCTTGTCATTGTTTGTGTGACAGGTAATAAGGCCATTTTTTGAAATTCAATATTTTATTTTATTTATTCTTTTGGTTGCTTCTTCCATCTTCTCCTTATCTCCCTCTTCTTTCCTTCCTCTTTATCCACCTCTCCTCTCACCGTCTTTTACCCTACCATCATCCATTGCCCCTACCTCCTCCTTCCTTCCACTCCACCCCCTTCCTGTCTTTACAATAGATATAAGCCGGCGCTATGGAACTCAGAAGGGCCCGGGTGGCGTCGTAGTGTGGCTTTTCCTGGTGTAGCGGAGTAGAGTAGGGTAGGGTAGGGTAGGGTAGGGTAGGGTAGGGTAGGGTAGGGTAGGGTAGGGTAGGGTAGGGTAGGGTAGGGTAGGGTAGGGTAGGGTAGGGTAGGGTAGAGTAGAGTAGAGTAGAGTAGAGTAGAGTAGAGTAGAGTAGGGTAGGGTAGGGTAGGGTAGGGTAGGGTAGGGTAGGTAAGGTAGGGTAGGGTAGTAAGGTAGGAGTAGAGTAGGGTAGAGTAGGGTAAGGTAGGGTAGGGTAGGGTATGAAAGGGTAGACTAGAATAGAATAAAATCGAGTAGGGTGGAATAGAATAGAATAGGGGAGAAAAGAGTAAAGTGGAGTAGAGAAGGATAGAGCAGAGCAGAGCAAAGTAGGGTCGAGTAGCTGAACAGAATTGAGTTGAGTGGAGTTAAGGAGAATGGAATGAAATGAAAAGGCGTAGAGGACTGCAATGGAGAAAACCGAATTGGAGGATAGGGCATGGAGGACTGCAATGGAGAAGACCCGAGGACCCTAAGAGCCTAGGACCACAGCGGACCAGAGCAGACCAGAGCGGCGTAGATGGGCTTAGAGCGGAGTAGAGCAAGCGAGGGGAATCCCAGTGAGTGAGAGGGAGCGTCTTTGTGTGGCGCTGAGAGACCCGTGCGGCGTCGCGTGAGGGCTCTGTGCCGCTGCGATTTAAATTCTTTATGCGTTTCTTTTTGTTTATTCTTGTTTAATTTCCTGCGGGTGTTTTAGAGGGAGAGGGAGAGAGAGGAGAGGGAGAGGAGAGGAGAGGAGAGGAGAGGAGAGGAGAGGAGAGTAGAGTAGGTAGGAGAGGGAGAGGAGAGGAGAGGAGAGGAGAGGAGTAGAGATAGGATAGGATAGGAGTAGAGGATAGGGTAGGAGTAGGATAGAGATAGAATAGG
>NC_091578.1:6302700-6304915 GCF_042767895.1 Penaeus vannamei
AAAGTTAACGTATAACACATTTCCAAAGCTCTCGATATATTAAAGAAAAAAAGGAGAATCATGGAAGAGAATATAATCGAATAGAACCCCCCTCATTTATTAGAGCGAGTAAGCAAATTTTTCCCCCCCTCTCATCTCCCCTCTTTTCCCCCTCTCCCCCTTACGCCCATTCCGTGCACCAGGCGAACTCTCGGACGCGTGTGTCAAGATTGCGACGCTACGCAAGTTACGGGGCCAGTTCCCCTCGACGCCGCCGGGCACCATGTACCGACGCATCCGCTCGTGGGTCCTGGACGACGACGAGGAAATCCGCTTCCGGGATGTCCCCGTCTTGAAGAAGGTGAGGAAGGACGGCTGGAGGGAAGGAGGGAAGGATGGAGGGAGGAGGGTTGTTGGAGGGGTGGAGGGAAGGAGGGTTGTTGGAGGGGTGGAGGGAGGGTTGTTGGAAGGGTGGAGGGAGGAGGGTAGAATGAGGGGTGGAAGGAGGCAAGGAAAAAGGAGGAATGGAGGGGGTGAATGGAGAAAAGAAGGGTGTGAGAAAGGAGGGATGGAGGGAGGAAGAAGCGGTGGAGGGAGTGTGGGAAGAGAAAGGAGGGATGGAGGATGGGGAGAGAAAGAGGGTGATTGATGTCTTGCCTTGGTTCAGTCTGACTGACGCGGTCCTCTGGGACTTGGATGGAGGACTCTGTTATCTGTTTTATTTTTGTTTGTATACATGTGTATACATTTTTCTGTTTACGTTATATATCCATTAGAAGTATTTTTAATTTATCTGTTTATTATAACCATGTGTGTGTGGGGTGGGGGAGGCAGGAAAACGAGGTAGAGACACGAGGTGATGCTAATTCCGCTACCTGCTACCTGTCGCGGTGTACCTGGTCGGGGAGCGCAGGGAGGCGGGCGGGTACTTGCTGTTGGTTTATCTTTATGTCGTTTACTAAGATAGGTATATTGCATATTCATTTTCGTGTTTGTTCTTAGTATGTATGTATGTTCGGCTTGTTTTCGAGTTAAGGGAGATGTAGAGAGGAATATTTTATGTAGTGTATCGGCCGATTTTGTTTTATTATTATTTACAAATGTGCCTTTTGTTTGACTTGGAAAAGCGGCATTCCCAATGTATTCATGAATATCCTTACTATTCCTGAAATGTTACTCGTTTCTTGATTCTACGAAACAAATATTGCGGCAAATGCATGTTGATGGTAAGCAGACGGCTGTCCGACATTAATTGTCAAAACTTGTAAAGTTGGCAGTTGTGTGTATTTGAAATCGCGATTCATCAACCATTAAATATTTCCAGTCATAATTCTTAATCGAATTTTATCTCTGGACGTTTACCAGTCCACCCAATGCACCAAAGTCGCTTTTGCAATACGCAAACGTTCATATCTGCACCGTAACTGCATCCGGCCCGAGGCTTCACAATACGTGCAGCGGTATTTTTTTCTCGCTCGATATCCCCGGGGTAGGTTATGGCTGCCGTTCCAGCTCCTCCAACCTCCGACATTTAGGTATTCCCCCACCCCCACACCCCCCTCCCAGGCATTTGGGTATCCCCCTTCCCTGGGTTTAGGCATCCCCCTCCCCCGGGATTCTGGTACCCCATCTCCTAGTCCACCTCCTCCCCTTTGCATTTAGGTATGCCCCCCCCCCCCCCGGCTTATGGGTATCCTCCACCCTCTCCCTTAGCATTTGGGTATCCCCCCTTCCCCTATTCCCCCTTCCTCTCCCCTGCCACCCCAGCTGCGAAGATAACTTGTTCGTTTGGCGAAAATGAGCCTCTCGCTGTTATTTCATTATCGTATTTCACTTGTGCGTGTTCTTCAAGTGTTCTCCAGCGACCCCTTAACGATGCAGGCAATGGCTTGTAAAGAGATGCCTTTTTGTCTTTTTTTTTCTTTGTTATTTTTAGGCGATAGAAAACGGTGAAGTTGTACCCGATGACTTCCCAGCTCCAGGATCTTTTTATCTAGAGGACTCGAGTGGCCGCTGCTGCAGTGAGGGAAGGGCGGAAGAGGGGTTCCATTGGGGTCGATGCTCCTTCCCTTTCGGTCGGGCTCGCGTGCTAAGGTCGGTCGGCGGTTTGGCTCTCGGCGCGTCGCAACAGATGGCCGTGCTCTTAGCGGATGCCCTAAGAGTTATGTATATGTATATATATATGTATATTTCTATATATATATATATATATATATATATATATATATATATATAT
>NC_091578.1:6305415-6307915 GCF_042767895.1 Penaeus vannamei
CTTTTCTCTCTCTCTCTCTCTCTCTCTTCTCTCTCTTCTCTCTCTCTTTCTCTCTCTTCTCTCTCTCTTCTCTCTTCTCTCCTCTCTCTCTCTTCTCTCTCTCTCTCTCTCTCTCTCTCTCTCTCTCTCTCTCTCTCTCTCTCTCTCTTCTCTCTCCCTCTCTCTCTCTCTCTCTCCCTCTCTCCTCTCTCCTCTCTCTCTCTCTCTCTCTCTCTCTCTCTCTCTCTCTCTCTCTCTCTCTCTCCCTTCTCTCTCCTCTCTCCCTCTCTTCTCTCTCCCTCTCCCTCTCTCCTCCCTCTCTCTCTCTCTCCTCCCTCTCCCTCCCTCCCTCTTCTCTCTCCCCCTCTCTCTCTCTCTCTCTCTCTCTCTCTCTCTCTCTCTCTCTCTCTCTCTCTCTCTCCCTCTCTCTCTCTCTCTCTCTCTCCTCTCCCTCTTCTCCCTCCTCCCTCCCTCTCTCTTCCTCTCCTCCTCTCCCTCTCTCCTCCCTTCTCTCCCCCTCTCCTCCCTTCTCCTTCCCTTCCTCCTCTCCCTCCCTCCCTCCCTCCTTCCCTCCCTCCCATCTTCCCTCTCTCCCTCCCTTTGTCATCATACTTTTAGATTTCTAGTCCATCCTTTTGCCATTTTCTTTCTCCTTTCTTTCGCTTCCTCATGGGTGGGGGAGGGGGAGGGGGGTGGTGACCGTCTTGCTCTTCCTGTGACATATTTTGTCGCTTAACTTGTTTCGACATTTTGTTTATCCTCTTTCGTTTTTAACTTTACAACGGATATCCAAGTCGCAAGCCATATCTCCAGGCTCAGGCTGCTTTGGGGAGACTGTGTTTGCAGTTTTGAGGAGGGCGTTGTGTTTATTTATTTGTGTATTTATTAATTTATTTATTTTTGCTTATATTATTTTATTTATTTTTGCTTATGTTATTTTATCTATTTTTGCTTATATTATTTTTTTTTGCCTATATTATTTTATTTATTTTTGCTTATATTATTTAATTTATTTTTGCTTATATTATTTTATTTATTTTTGCTTATATTATTTTATTTATTTATGCTTATATTATTTTATTTATTTTTGCTTATATTATTTTATTTATTTTTGCTTATATTATTTTATTTATTTTTGCTTATATTATTTTATTTATTTTTGCTTATATTATTTTATTTATTTTTGCTTATATTATTTTATTTATTTTTGCTTATACATATATATATATGTATATATATATATATATCTATATATATATATATATATATATATATATATATATATATATATATATATATATATATATATATATATATATATATATACATGTTTTTGTTTTAAAAGGGGGGCGGGGGATAGTAGAAGGAAGACATAGTGGTAGAGAGAAGCTATGAGAGAAGGGTAAGTAAAGAGGGTAAGATGATAGATAATTAATCTAACGAGAAAAAAGAAGAAGAGGAGTGGAGGGGGGGTATGAAGGAGAGAGGCAAATGGGTTACTTTATTTTATTTTTTATTATTTTTTTTTTGGGGGGGCGGAGAAATAGTGGTAGGAGGAAGAGAGTGAAAAGCTTTTTTTCTTTCTTTCTTTTTTTACATTGGGGAAAGAGGGATACAGGGGGCGAGGGGGGGGATACGACGGATCATGAGAGACATAACGGAGATGTGAATTTGGGAAAGCAGGATAGGAGGATGGATAAGAGGGAGGGAGATGGAAGGAAGAGATAGAGGAAATAGTGAGAGATCAAGAGAGTGAGGAGGTGAATAGTATGTGGAACGAGGTAGAAACTAGACGAAAAGAGTTTAATGATTAAAAAAGAACTAGATAACAAAAAGATGAGAAAAAATAAAGAAAAGAAGCGAAAAGGAGAATAAGAGGGAGGAAAAAGATGAGAAAGAGGAAAGCGAGGAGACAGAGGGAGGGGGATAATATGGGGAGAGAGACAGAAAGGATATGATTTGGGAAGAGAGACAGTAGTGAGACAATTTGGGGAGAGAGACAGTGAAGAATTTTGATAACATTCTTTAGGGCGGATGAATGGGGGAGAGGGGCAATCGCGACAGAATAATCGCATTACTTCCCTTGTTTGTGGAGAGCAGAGTTAACAAGGTTAAAGATAAAAGTCCCCAACGAGCTCGAGGTTAACAAGAATGGCCTTCACTCTACGGATATAACAACCCACGTTTAACTATGTCCCTCATTATCGTTTTCTTTTGTTATCAACGTCGTCATTGTCGTCTTTATCATCATCATTACCATCATCTTTATCTTCATCATCATCACCATCACCATCACCTTTATCTTCATCATCATCATCATCTTTATCTTCATCACCATCTTCATCTTCATCTTCATCTTCATCTTCATCATCTTCATTATCATCATCATCACCATCCTCATCCTCATCCCCATCATCATCATCATCACCTTTTTCTTCCTCTCCGAAATACAAGAGTGGGCGTTGTCTGTGCGTTCCGCGAACTTCTCAAAAAAAAAGAAAGAAATAAAAATGGAGAAACG
>NC_091578.1:6317915-6322915 GCF_042767895.1 Penaeus vannamei
GATGGGGAGGGGGGGATTGATGGGTATAGATGGTGGGCGTGGGATGGGAGTGGTGGGGATGGTGGGTATGGTGATGGGGGTGTGGGGCAGATGGGAGGGGGATGGTGTGGTATAGATGAGTGGGTGGATGTAGAGGTGGGGGGATGGTGGGTGCTGTAGATGGGGGTGTGGGGATGGGAGAGGTGGGGATGGTTTGGTATAGGCGATGGGGGTGTGGGATGGTGGTGGAGGGCATGGTGGGTATAGATGGGGGTGTGGGATGGGAAGAGAGGAGTGAGGGGAGGGGGTCCTGGAGCGCCCTGACTGAGGCGCCCTGGCACCAGGCAGTGGAATTCTTCAGGAATGGTCTCCAGGAGGAACTCTATCTCTCTTTCTCTCTCTCTCTCTCTCTCTCTCTCTCTCTCTCTCTCTCTCTCTCTCTCTCTCTCTCTCAACCATCTCTTTCTCTCCCCCTCCTTCTCTCTCTCTCTCTCTTCCTCTTTCCTCCTCTCTCTCTCTCTCTCTCTCTCTCTCTCTTTCTTTCTCTCTCTCTTTCTTTCTCTCTCTCTCTCTCTCTCTCTCTCTCTCTCTCTCTCTCTCTCTCTCTCTCTCTCTCTCGGTCGCTTTGCCTCGGCGCACGGGACTTGTCGGGGTTGTCTGGTTCAGGTTAGTGCGGTCAGCTGCAGCACATAGTAACTTCTGGCGCTTCTCGTATTGCTCTCCTGTTCTCTGGGCCTTCAGTCTGAAGCCCTTATTGTGCGGAAGCCATTTTTTTGTTTCTCTCTCTTGTCTCCTAAGTCCGTGTGTCAGGTCTAGTTTAGTTCATCCTGTTTCGCAGACTCACGGAAAACGGCATCACGGGGAATGAAATCACGCGCTCATAGAAAGCAATATCGGAGACTCAGCGGGAAATGAAATGACAGACTCACAGAAAACAATATCACGGACTATTGTTTTCTAGGGAGAACAATATTGCAGGCTTACAAGGAGCAATATCTGAGACAGGAAAGAAACCATGCCGCGAACTCACGGGAGATGACGTCACTAACCCGCAGGAATGGATATCAGAGACTCAAGAGAGGTCCAGATCACACGGGTGGATATCGGATCCTCTACGGGAAACGGCGTCACATAGACACCCTCAGCTCCCTCGAGAACCCCCCCCCCCCCCACCGCTCCTCACAAGTCCTCAGAGCAGGTCTTGAGGCAGGTGAAGGGGGAAGGTACCAAGCGCGGTGCACGGCGGAAAGGTGCGTGGTACGTACGGCGGGGGCGCGCGGGCGGGGTTCGATCCAGTAGGCGGTAATTGATGCCGTGTATTGTGTGAGTTGTGGCATCGCGCCCGCTACTTCCTTCGCCGTGGGGGTTCTGGGTCATGGGTGTGAAATCCCAGCCGCACGAGGGGAATGGGCGGGATTGGGGATTGGGGGTCATGGCCGAGTCCGTGTCCACGCCCTTTCTGTTTGGCGTTTTTGTGTTTTGAGTTGCGCGTTCGTATTGTGTTCTGTACTCTCTCTCGCTTTTGTCGTTTTTTTGGGATCCCCTTCTCTCTCACTGTGTTTTTAGTTTTTCTGCATCTCTTGTAGTTCATTCCGTTTTCCTCTCTTTCTATCTATTCCTCCTCTGCAGTTTTATCTCCTTTAACGTTTTCCTCAGATACCTCTTACCTTTCCCCTCCCCCTGCGCCTTCACCTTCTTCGTCTCCGTTTTTTTTCTCCTTTTCTTTCTCCGTCTCCGTCTGTTCCTCTTCCCTCCCTCCCCTCACCTTCTCCGTTTCTCATTCTCCGCCGCCTCCTTCATCACCACCTCCTTCCCTCCGCTCCGCCATCCTCCCTCGCGTCTTTCTCTCTCCTCCATCATTCTTCCATCCTTTCTTCTTTCTTCACTCCATCGCCTCCCGGGATTCTTTATGCAAGTGACGGCTCGAGAAGCATGTTATCATCACGCTCCAGTTCTGCGGTTGTGTGCCGAGCCGGTGTTCCGTCTCCAGCCTCAACGCTATCTTGTTTGTGGAAGGCGGGGGAGAGAGGGGGCGTGGAGGGAGGAAAGGGGGGGAGGGAGGGAGGGAGGGAGGGAGGAAGGGAGGAGGAAAGGAGGAGGGAGGAAGGGGAGGAGGAAGGGAGGAGGAAGGAGGGAGGGAGGGGGAGGGAGAGGGAGGGAGGGAGGGAGGGGAGGGAGGAGAGGGAGAATGAGGGGGATCAGAGGGAGGCAGAGGGACGGAGGGACGGAGGACTTGTAGGGAGGGAGGGAGGGGAGGGAGGAGGGAGGGGGAGGGAGGGAGGAGGCATAGGAGGGAAGGAAGGGGAAGGAAGGGGAAGGAAGGGAAAGGGACGGAAGGGAGGAAGGAAGGGAAGGACGGATGAAGGAAGGAAGGGAAGGGAGGGAGGAGAGAGCGAGGAGAGGGAGAGGAAGGGTTGGGACGGAGGGGAGGAAGGAAAAGGTTGGGAGGGAGGGAGGAAAGGGGTTGGGAGGGGAGGGAGGGATAGATGGAAGGAAAGAGGAGAGGAAGGGAGGGAGAAGAGGGAAGGGGTTGGGAGGGAGGGAGGGAGGGAGGGAGAGAGGGAGTGAGAGCGGGTGACAGAGGAGAGGGAACAAGGAAGGTCTGATGGTGGAGAGGAGGAGACGAGGGGGGTGGGGAACTAGAGAGGGAAGGGTAGGAGGGGGAGGAGGGATAGCGGAAGTGTTAAGGGAGGGGGAGGAGGGAAGGGAGAGAAAGATGTGGAGGTTGACATTTAAATCTTACCCTATGACTCACTCGCCTACGTTCTCTCGCCTGTTCTCTCACTCTCTCTTCTCGCTCGCTCGCTTAGCCTGTCACTGGTTCTCTGTCACTTACTCTTTCTTGTTCTTTCGGCCATCCCCTCTCTCTTTCGCTCGTGCACTCACTTGCTTACTTACTCATTCATTCTTTCGGTGTGTGTGTGATGGATAGGGAGAGGAAGAAAGGGTGAGGGTGAGGGTGAGGGTGAGGGTGAGGGTGAGGGTGAGGGTGAGGGTGAGGGTGAGGGTGAGAGTGAGAGTGAGAATGAGAGTGAGAGGGTAGGGTGAGAGAGTGAGAGAGTGAGGAGTGAGGGTGAGAGAGTGAGAGCTGAGAAAGCCGGGAGAGTGAGAGGAGGAGAGGAGAGTGAGAGTGAGAGTGAGAGGAGAGTGAGAGTGAGAGTGAGAGTGAGAGTGAGAGTGAGAGTGAGAGAGAGAGAGAGAGAGAGAGAGAGAGAGAGAGAGAGAGAGAGAGAGAGAGAGAGAGAGAGAGAGAGAGAAAGAGAGAGAAACAGAGAGAAAGAATGAGAGATGCAGTCACACAAACAGGCAGACAGACCGAGAAAATCAGTGACTGAGTAAGAGCATACTGCAACGGAAAGGAGGGATATGTAAATGTATTTCCCGAGTTTCGAATGCATTAGAAAATCAAAAAAGAAAAAAAAAATATATATATATATTAGAACCC
Source organism: Penaeus vannamei (assembly GCF_042767895.1). Classification (NCBI taxonomy): domain Eukaryota; kingdom Metazoa; phylum Arthropoda; class Malacostraca; order Decapoda; family Penaeidae; genus Penaeus; species Penaeus vannamei. The sequence continues at coordinate 6,321,340 of NC_091578.1, forward strand.
AAAGGCGGAGGGGAAACTGGGGGGGTGGGGTGGGGGGGGGCAAGGGGCCTTCTGGGGGGAAATTCGTAGATGAAAGTGAAGGTGAAATGCAATGAACAATCCCTTCGGTTCTCAGTCATACAGCTGCATCGAACCTCATGACTTTTAAATTTCAGTAACGCAGACTAGAATAAAACGAATTCGGAAGTCAGCTTTAACATTTTTCGCCACAATGATATGGCGGAAGAGGAGACACCTGAGGCTGTGTTAGGGTGGGGGTGGGGTGGGAAAGGGATAGTGATAGGGAAGAGGAAGGAGGAAGGGGGAAGAGGGAAGGGAGAAGGGAGAAGGGAGGAAGGGAGAAGGAAGGGGAAGGGAGAAGGGAGAGGAGGAGAAGGGAGAAGGGAGAGGAGGAGAAGGGAGAAGGGAGAGGAGAGAGGAGAAGGAAGGAGAAGGGGAAGGGGAAGGAGAAGGGGAAGGAGAAGGAGAAGGAGAAGGGGAAGGAGAAGGAGAAGGAGAAGGAGAAGGAGAAGGAGAAGAAGAAAGGGAAAGGGAAAGGGAAAGGGAAAGGGAAAGGGAAAGGGAAAGGAAGGGAAGAAGGGAAAGGGAAAAGGGAAGAGGAAAGGGAAAGGGAGAGGGGGACGGGGGAAGAGGAAAGGAAAGGAAGGGAAGGAAAGGGAAGGAGAGGAAGGATAGGGGAGGTGAAAGAGAAGGGGACGAGGAAGGGGAAGGGAAGGGAAAGGGAAAAGAAGGGAAGGAAAGCTGAAGGGAATGGGAGGGAAGGGAAGGAAAAGGGTGGAGGGGATAGAGGGATTCTTTACACGTGTACCTCTGATCTTATAAAATCCCTTTCTCTTGGCGAGTCCTCGAGAGACGCGTTGCACTCAACTCTCTCGCTGGGAGCTCTTAGCCGAATTATTTTTATTATTATGCTGTTGTTTTTACCTTGTGTGTGTTTGTAGATTAATCTTTTAGTGAATTATTTGTGCCATTTTGTTCAGCCATGTACGTAAATATTTACCTAGGTTTATTGTGTTCACTGAGGTATTTGATATTGGAATTCAGTAATGTTTATTTATTTTGTTTATTGATATATTACATATTTATTGTAGTTTGGTTATCCATCCATTCGTTTAATCTGACATTGAGTTAGTTATCTATTTATTTCGAAGTTGAATTAATTATTGTCTTTATTCCTGATTGGTTGATGAGATTCGTTCACCTCTTCATGTGATTGGATTGCTTGTAATGTGAAAGGTTTTGTGAAAAAGATTCTTTAATATCGCGCGATGATCTTGGATAAGGCAGATGCGGACACTGCCATTGATTATTATGAGTGCATCACGCGGGGTGTCCTGCTTGTGTGGCGTGGGACGGAGGATGTGCAACGGACGCCGGTCGCCTGGGAGACGCCTCGCCGGGAAGATAACTTAGTTTGAAATATTTACTTTGCAGTTCTTCGGGGAAGTGAGAATATGGCATTGGCGTTCTGTTATGAATGATTACGTATCTGTTTGTGAGTGTTTGAATGGACGCAGTGTATGTTTGTGTATACAGTGTGTGTGTGTGCGCGCGCGTGTGTGTGTGTGTGCGTGTG
>NC_091578.1:6332915-6337915 GCF_042767895.1 Penaeus vannamei
GCAGTTCATCCCTCCCTCTCTCTGTCCCCTCTTTCCTTGGAGAATTTGCTTGCAGACATGGCGGGCAGATGCATGCAAGCTGACGCGAACTTTGTACTTATTCCCTTGTTGAACGGGTTCGTGGATTGTAAAGGCTAGAGTACATGCCATGCGTACAGTTATATAAATGTATTAATTGTCTTTATACATAGATGGCTCTACAGGTACTTGGTCACCAAGGAGGCAGTTATTGGTCTTACCTATCTCACCTGTTTACCATTTTCCTTGATTTTTGGAACGCTTCCTTTATATTATTTTTTTGTCTTTAATGTTATTAATAATTTGATAGCATTTAATGATAATATCAGTAAGAATTAACGATTTAATAACATTTAATAATCATAATATAAGTAACAATAAAAACAGTCATTATGAATAGTGTTAGAAGGAAAAACACATTTCCCCGCCCTTTCAAGGAATGGGTAAGTCAGTACATGTAGAGTCGTCTGTATGAAACAAAATTCACAGTCTGCAGAGGAGAGCACATAAATCCAGGGCGGTTGGGTTAAGGTGTAAAAAGATGCATTTAGGGTGAAAGTGTGAAAAAGAAAGTCGATGTTGCGAGCACAGGCAAGAGAGCGCTGCGCCGTCGTCTTGTGCTGGCGATGTGCTGCCGTCGTCCGGGTCAGTCCTCGCTTTGGGCTCCATTGAGGCTACGGTTTCAATGGATTGTAGATGGATCTGTGTGCATCCCGCCAGGCCTGTTATTTGGATGCATGTATGTTTGTTTTCCCGTGTGTGTGTATATGTATGTATATGCATACTCGTGGATGTGTCTGTGTTTATGTATGTATGTATGTATGTATGTATATATATGTATACACACGTATTCGTGTACCAATGTTTTCGCAAACAGACAAGAATAAATCTAAAGTCTGCTGTCAGTTTTATTAGAGCGCGCACCCCCCCCCCCTCCGCCCCCAGCAACCGTGCAAGGCCCCCGCCCCTGAATCCATGACGTATTCCGGAGGCAGCTGCACGCGCTCCTTGGGGATCAGGACAGCTGATGTGCGTGTCCGAGACGTGTTTGCGTCGTGCTGCTTTTCCCGTTGGGGGGGGGGGGCTAAGCGAGGACGTGGGGGGAGTTTTGGATGCCGAAAGGAATCTGTGTGTGTGTGTGTGAGAGAGAGAGAGAAAGAAAGAAAGAAAGAAAGAAAGAAAGAGTAAGTATGACAGTTAGTATAAGCGTATGATGCGTATGTGTAAATACATGTATTTATGATGCGTATTGGTGTGTATGTGTGCCTATGTACGTAAGCACAGGCGCAGTGACATTTGCTTTGTATGCCCGAGCTTTTGAAAATCAAAATCCGACAGTGATTGTTAATTATTTTCCAGGTCAAAAAGCACCTGGAAGCCAGAAAATCCCGCCTCATTCCCTGCCTTGCCCCCCCTCAACCATAATAAAGCTCTCCCCGTCCCCTTTATCTTTAAAGCCACCGTCTTCCCCCCCCCCGCGCCAGAATAATGGGTTTCGATTCCACTTTCGACGCGGCATTCATGACGCCCGGATGCCCGCGGGAGGGAGGGGGGGAGGGGCTGATTGCTTCGTCCTCCCGATCCTGAAGGAGATGCACGGGATGAGAACAAAGGACAGCAAGGGAAGGTAACGAAGAGGTGGGCGGAGGAAGCAAAAGTGAAGCAACAGAAGTGGGCGGAAGAAGCAAGAAGTGGGGTGAAGGGAAGAAGAAGCAGGCGGAAGAAGCAGAAGAGGTGGGCAGAAGTGGTACAAAAAGACAAGAGAAAGAAGGGCGGAAATAAAAGCATGAGGAAAGGCAGAAGTGGTGGAGGAAGGCAAAGAGGTGCAAAAGAAGAAGGCGGAAGAAGCAAAGAAGTGGGCAGAAGCGGAAAGTGGCAGGCCAGAGATGGGCAGAAGTGGCAGTGGCTGAAGCCAAGAGAGAAGCTGAAGCAAGAGGTGGGGCAGAAGTGGAAAAGAGGCAGGAGAGGGCAAGAAGTGGGCGGAAGAAGCAAGAGGTGGGGCATAAGAAGGCAGGAGGAGGAAGCAAGAAGTGGGAAGGAAGAAGCAAGAAGAGGGGTACAGAAGCATGAGGCTGAGGTGGGCAGCTAAGGGAGGCAGACAGGCATGGGCAAGAACGCAGCTACAACATGCAGCAGTAGGGAAGAAGTGGGGCGAGCATGCTGAGGTGGTGAAGCAAGAAAACAGCTGGGAGGTGGTGGCAAGAAGGGCGGAAGAAGCAAGAGGTGGGCGAAGAAGTAGAAGGGAGCAATGCAAGGAGGTGCATGAAGCAAGGTGGAGGAAGCATGTTGAGAAAAGGCTAAAGCAAGAGAGAGACAGCAAGAGGTGGGGTTGAAGGTTGAGAGGAAGCAAGAGGTGGGAAAACAAAGCAAAGGCGGATAAAGCAAGATAGGCAGAAGTAAGAATGGCCAAGAGTGGCAGAAGTGCTGTGGTGTATGGAGGAAGCAAGAGGTGGGCAGAAGTGGGCGGAAGAAGCAAGAGGTGGGCAGAAGTGGGCGGAGGAAGCAAGAGGTGGGCAGAAGTGGGCGGAAGAAGCAAGAGGTGGGCAGAAGTGGGCGGAAGAAGCAAGAGGTGGGCAGAAGTGGGCGGAGGAAGGGAGAGGTGGGCGGACGAGGTCAGAGGTGGGCGCAGGTTGTTGCTCTCTCAAGGGACGCGCTGACTCCATTTCCTTGGCGCGAGGGGAGTGGGGCTCGGGGATTTGTGCAGGGAATATATATATATGTGTGTGTGTGTATAAATAGATAGATAAATAGATAGAGAGGCATAGAGGTAGAGATAGATATATAGTGAAAGAAAGAGGGAGAGAGAGAGAAAGTAAGAGGGAGAGAGAGAGGAAGAAAGAGGGAGAGAGAGAAAGAAAGAGGGAGAGAGAGAGGGAGAAAGAGGGAGAGAGAGAGAAAGAAAGAGGGAGAGAGAAAGAGAGAGAGAGAGAGAAAGAGAGAGAGAGAGAAAGAAAGGAAGAAAGAGAAAGAGAGAAAGAAAGAACATCAAATAACTGCGTTCTAGGAATTCCAAATTTAGACATTTCCCAGAACGAAAAACGTCGAGACCTGCAGCAAGTTTTCCCTCTTTTTGTTTCGCCTCCGCCTCGCCCTCTCATTCTTGACAGGCGCAGCTGTAATATCCAGCAGGGTCGGATTGGCACTCGACAGGGGCGCTGAGGCACGAATTAGGTGGCAAGGAAGGGAAGGGGTAGGGGGCCTAGGGTTAAGGCAAGGGGGAAAGCAGGGGCAGAAGCAAGGGAAAGGGGCAGGGGCAGAGGGCAGAGGGAAAAGCTGGGACAGGGGCAGGGGCAGAGGCCAGAGGGAAAAGCAGGGACAGGGGCAGGGGCAGAGGCGAGAGGGAAAAGCATGGGCAGGGGCAGAGGGCAGAGAGTTGTGGCAGGAACAGAGGGCCAGAGTGTGTGGACAGGGCCAAGGGCAGGGGGTAGGGGCAAGGAGAAGGGATAGGGGAAGGGGACAAGGGCATGAGCAGGAGTAGGGGCAGGGGATATAGGGTAAGAGCAAGGGATAGGGGAAGAGGACAAGAGCGATAGCAGGGGATAGGCGCAGGTGACAGGGGAAGAACAATGGAAAAGCGAAGGGGACAGGGATGAGAGCAGGGGGTTGAAGCAGAGGACAGGAACAGGAGCAGGGTGTTGACGGAAGGGTCGAGATCCAACAGGGGGCAGGGTCAAGGGGCAAGCGGCAAGAACGAGACCTAGCGGGAAGGGTCACGCATTGTCGGGCGGGCGGCCTTTCATGCACGCCCACACTATGCCACGCTTCCGGAACCTTTTTTAAAAGACTGGTATAAAAGAGATTGTGAACTGTATTCAAATTGGAGATTGCACCTGTTTGTGTGAGAAGGCTGTTTTTGCAGGTGTGTGTGTGTGTGTGTGTGTGTGTGTGTGTGTGTGTGTGTGTGTGTGTGTGTGTGTGTGTGTGTGTGTGTGTGTGTGTGTGTGTGTGTGTGTGTGTGTGTGTTTGTGTTTTTGTGTGTTTGTGTCTATATATATTTGAATGTTTCTTAGTGCATTTGTCTTTTGCTTTCTGTTCCGGCGGCTTCTCCTCGCAGCCAACGCTAGAGGTCACACGTAAATTACTCAAGATAGTGAATTCCGCCTTATGACCCCGGCACACGGCAATGCGGCTTGCACGTTGGCGACGCATTGCTCGCACGGATAAAAAAAGTGTGTCAAACAACATGTAAAAAAAATGTGCTGTGTTATTCCACGTTTAATTTATATAGCATAAGTGTGCCATTTTCTTTAACACGGACCATATTCAAAATTATATTATAACTTTCAACACACACAACTATGTGATATGTATTGTTTTATAATATTCTGGCTCTTGACATAGTGCCATGCTAGAAAAGTTTGACACCCCCCTTGTTAACTATTGTATTATTCCAGGTTATAACAGTCTTCTGTTCAAAACCGTGTTACTACATTCCAGATCTTAGCATAGTACCATGTTTAAAATTTGTTTTACAATATTCTAGCTTTTAATACAGTGTTATGTTCTTGTAAATGACCTTTCTATTGAACTTTATCACAGTTGACATCCAGCACTTCACGTTATTGACGCGATGTGCCGCCGTGTTCCCCGGAATGTGCCGTGTCGCGGGGTTGATGAATAATACGGGGTATCGTGACCTCAATTTTGGGGGCGTGGCCGGGGAGGATGGGGGTCACGTGATGTTGCTGGAAGAGAATATGTATTCGGGTGGGAGGAATGTCGTTGGCGTGGTTGGATGATAGTTTTTTTTCTGGGTTTATATGTATGTATGTTTATGTATATCTATGTGTGTATGTGTATGTATATATGTATGTGTATATATATAATGTGTGTGTGTGTATGTATGTATATGTATGTGTCTATATGCATATGCATATGTATATGTATATTTATATATACATACACATGCACACTCCTTTCCTCTCCCGCCTTCGCCTTTCCTGCTCCTGGCGCAGCGGTAACGTGCTTGTCTAGCAATGTTG
>NC_091578.1:6347915-6355415 GCF_042767895.1 Penaeus vannamei
GTATGTGTTTTTTTTATGTGTTTGTGTGTGTATGTGTGCGTGCGTATGTATGTGTGCGTATATATGTGTGTCTTTGTGCGCGCGCGCGTGTAAATATAGAAAGATCCCGAAGTCGCGCCCCCTCAAAGCCCCAAACAGGTTCCTCGCTCACGCCCACAGCCCCCCCCCCTCCCCCGCGCCCTTCCTCTGCCGGGGAGGCTTCGTCGTCGGAGAGGGAATCCCGAGGTAATAGCGAGGGGAGCTTTGTCCTTGCGTAACACCACTGGAAGGGCGTGGGTGGGGTGAGGGGAGAGGTAGGGGAGGGGAAGGGAGGGATGGGGAGGGGAGAGGGAAGTGTGAGGTAGGGGAGTGGAGGTGGGGGATGGCGAGGGAAGGGTGGTGTGAGGTAGGGGAGGGGAGAAGGAGGGGGAGAAAGGATAGGGAAGGTGATCGGGCAGAGGGAAGGGGTGGAGAGAAAGGTGATGGTGGGGGAGAAGGAGGAAGGGAGAAAGGAAGAGGGAGGGAAAAGAACGAGAGGGAAGGAGATGCAACAAGGATTGGAAGAAAAGGGAGGGATTTTTACAAGCTTTATACATAAAAGAGGGAAGGATTGAAGGAAATGGGAAAAGGAGCGAAAGAAAGAAGAAAGTAGGAGGAGAAGGAGGAAACGAAGGAAGGAAAAAGGGAGAGAAGAAGGAAGTAAGTAGGAAGAGAAGTAGGAAACAAAGGAAGGAAGTAGGGAGAGAAAGAGCAAACGAAGGAAGGAAAAAGGGCGAGAAGGAGGAAACGAAGGAAGGAAAAAGGGCGAGAAGGAGGAAACGAAGGAAGGAAAAAGGGCGAGAAGGAGGAAAAACAAGAAGGAAGGAAGTAGGGAGAGGAGGAAACGAAGGAAGTCGGGAAAAAAAGGAGGAAACAAAGGAAGGAACTAGGAAGAGAGGGAGGAAACGAAGGAAGCACGGGAGAGACAGAGAAAGGAAAGCAATTGCCTGCCGCGTCTTCCGTCTTCCTCAACGCCACGAAGCCGCGAAGAACCATTCCTTTCCGGCGGAGTCTAAATTCCAGAGATTCCCATTCCTGCGTTCCGGGTTCCGACGCGGACGGGCCTTAATTCGTTCATCATCGCAGACGTCGACCTCGCGGAAGGCCTGAAAATGTATTCGTTTCTAGCTGTGTTGCCGACGCGTGAAATCTGATGCTTTAATTGCTCACGGGGTTTGCGGTGGTCTGACTCTCTCTCTCTCTCTTTCTCTTTCTCTCTATCTTTCTTTCTCTTTCTCTTTCTCTTTCTTTCTATTTCTCTTTCTCTCTCTTTCTTTCTCTCTCTCTTTCTCTTTCTTTCTTTCTCTTTCTTTCTTTCTTTCTCTCTCTCTCTCTCTCTCTTTCTCTCTCTCTCTCTCTCTCTCTCTCTCTCTCTCTCTCTCTCTCTCTCTCTCTCTCTCTCTCTCTCTCTCTCTCTCTCTCTCTCTCTCTCTCTCTCTATCTCTCACTCTCTCTTCCTTTCTCTCCCCTCCCCCTCCCCCTCTCTCTCATTTTCTCTCTTTCTCCTCTCTCTTTCCCTGTCGCTCACAGTCTCTCTTCACAAAGCTCAAAATCTGGACCTGATCATAACTTCGAATGCTGCTTTTGCCTTCAAATTCCGAAATTTATGGCCGTGTAAACCCAGAGTTGGATGTCGTTTCAGATTCTAAATTTGACTGTTTTTTCAGGATTCGAAATTTGACTTGTTTCTGATTTGAAATTTGGCTCTTTTTTTCTCTCTTTCTAAATGTGACCTTTTTTTTATTCGAATACTAAAGCTCTTTGATCGGAGTTCTGTCCAACTTTAAATGCTAAAGTAATACTAAAAGAATATATGTATAACCTTAAATTCTTAGAAGTGTATCCGATCTCAAAACTATCTAACGAGTTTGGAAAAAAAAAAGTTTCCTTCAACATTAGAATGAAAATGAGCTCAATTGGAGAGTAAATCTGTGAATAGGAAAGAAAAGCACTTACCAGCAAAAACAAGAAGAGAAAATATATATATTAAAATAGATAAAAAGTTTACTAAGTAGGTAAATAAAAAGAAATAAAAGTGCTAAATAAAGAAGTTGAAATATATCAAATCGGTTTGAATATAACTGAAAATATCTGAGAATAGAAAAAAACAATCTAGCGAAAAAATCTAAGTAAAACAATATAAGGGACCTAAATTCACGATGTAAAACCAGATAAAAAAAATGGCCAAACCTGAAAATTGGGATAAAGTATCCAGCCTAAAAAACGCTAGATTAAAGAAATTAAAAATATCTAACCAGCTTATGAATAAAAGAAAACTCGACCCAAACTTGAGACGAAAAAAATCTTAGTCTCAAGAAAGAAGAAAAACAAAACAATCAAATTATAAACAGACCCTCCCACGCTGCCTTCAGAGGTCGGGGTTCCACGCGCACACGTACACGCACGCACGCACACGCCCACGCACGCACGCACACGCCCACGCACGCACGCACACGCCCACGCACGCACGCACACGCACGCACGCACACGCACGCACGCACGCGCACGCACGCACGCACGCACACGCACACGCACACGCACACGCACACGCATACGCACACGCACACGCACACGCACACACACACTCACACACACTCACACACACTCATACACACACACCTCTCGTACCGTAACTGGCAAGAAGACCAACAGAAAGCAAGTAAATTAAATGCATGTCGCAGGAGGCGGGGCGTGGCGAACGGTTCCCCGGCTGCGTCTTAAGGCTTGGGGAGGAGGGTGGGGTTGGAGGGAAAGGAGGGAAGTAGGACGGGAGGGAGGGGTAGGAGGGAGGGAAGGAGGGGTGGAAAAGAAGGAGGGGTGAGAGGGAGGAAAGGAGGGGTGAGAGGGAGGGAATTTGGAAGGAGGAGGTAAGGAGGGGTGAGAGGGGAGTTTGGAGGGAAGGTGGGGGTAGAAAGGAGAGAATTTTAGAGGGATGAAAGGGAGGTTAGAGGGTGGGAACGAGGGGTTAGAAAGAAGTGGAAGTTTGTAGGGAAGGGGGGGGATGTGGAGGAAATCGGGAGATAAACGGGAGGTAAATGGGGGAAGTGTGGAAGTGAGGAGGCAGAGAAGGAGAGAGGAGAAGAAAAGGAGAGTGAAGGAAAGAGGAAGAGAAAGGTAGAGGAGAGGGAAAGGGGAGCGAATTGATGGTAGAGAAAAGAGGGAAGGGAGGGATGAGGATGGAGAGGGTGAGAAGGAGGGAATTTAGAAGGAAGGGGAAGGGAGTGATAAGGTAAAGAAAGGGAGATGGGAGGAGGAAAAAAAGAGAGTTGAAAAGATGAGGAGGGAAGGGAATAGGATAGGATAGCGATTGCAACATGTCCGAATGATATCCATGTCCTTCAAATAATAATCATAACTTGTCAACAACCAACAACCTATCAAGTGCATCATCGCCTCGCAAAAAAAATAATGACAAGGATAATAGATGAAATAAATAAATAAATAATTAGACAAACAAACAAAAGTGAATGCGGCTAACGGCGTCTAAAATGTTGCATAGTGTTTTCAGTACCTCATGATGTAGGCTCCACATACCGCGCTGTTAACAATGGAATGAAAAAGTAGCTTTCATTATTTTTTTTTCCTCCTTTTACAAAGCTCGTTAGAGAGAAGTATGTGCATCGATCTCCTGCATGTGGGTATGTGGGGGTGCGAGTATGTTGCGTGTAAGCCGTGCGTGTGATTATGACGACGACCGCGCCGACGGGGCTGGGGACTTAACGAGACATCCCAACCGCCCCGGAGAGAGACACAGGGGGCGGAGAGGGAGAGGGAGAGGGAGAGGGAGAGGGAGAGGGAGAGGGAGAGGGAGAGGGAGAGGGAGAGGGAGTGAAGGAAAGTGAGAGGAAAGGAGTCGGGTATAAATTGGACCAAGAACGAGGAGAGAGAGAGGGAAGAGAGAGAGAGGGAGAAGGAGAGGGAGAGGGAGAAGGAGAGGGAGAGGGAGAAGGAGAGGAGAGGGAGAGAGAGAGGAGGGGAGAGAGAGAGGGGAGAGAGAGGGGGGAGAGAGAGGGGAGAGAGAGAGGGGAGAGAGAGAGGGAGAGAGAGAGGGGAGAGAGAGAGGGGGAGAGGAGGGAGAGAGGGAGAAGGAGAGGGAGAGAGGGGACTAGAGAAGGAGCGGAGAGGGCGAGAAAGAAAGAGAAAGAGAAAGAGAAAAAGAGAAAGAGAAAGAGAAAGAGAAAGATGAGAAGAGAAAGGAGAAAGAGAAAGAGAAAGAGAGAGAGAGAGAGAGAAAGAGCAGAGACGAGAGAGAGAGAGAGAGAGAGAGAGAGAGAGAAAGAGAGAGAGAAAGAGAGAGAGGGGGAGAGAGAGGGGGGGGGAGCGGGGAGGCCGACGGTCAGGTGCCAGGCGAAGATTAGGTGCGCGCTCGGTATTCTGCGGCAGTGCGACCCCGTGCGGTCTGGGGTCGAGTTGTGTCCGTGGATAGCGGGGGGGGGGGGATAGGGGAAGGGATAGGGGGAAGGAGGGGGTAGGGGAAGGGATAGGGGGAAGGAGGGGGTAGGGGAAGGGATAGGGGGAAGGAGGGGCAGGGGGAAGGGATAGGGGGAAGGAGGGGGGGGTAGGGGGAAGGGATAGGAGGAAGGAGGGGGTAGGGGGAAGGGGATAGGAGGAAGGAGGGGGTATTAAGGGTGTGGAAAAGGACGCAGGTAGGGATTTGTTTTTGGGGGGAGAGGAGGAAGAGCAGGGATAGGGGGGGAGGGATGTTTCTAGTATTTTTTTTGCAGGGGGGTGGGTAGGAAGGGGGGGAGGGGATGTCTGTGGGAGGAGGGGAAGCGGGAGGGGAGGGATGTCTGTAGGATGGAAGCGGAAAGAAGGGATGGGGGGAGAGGTGAAAGGGTGTAGGAGAGGATAGGGATGTTTGTGTTGCTGCGGTAAAGGGCTGGTAGAGAAGAATTTAGGGTGAGAACGAGAAAATGTGTTTAGGCGACGTGGGAAAGTGAAAGAAAATTTGTTGGAGGGGAGGGAGGGGGAGGGGAATGGTAGGTGAGAGGGAAAGGAAAGGTTGGGGGGAAAAGGGAATAGGGAATGGAGGTACGGGAGAGAGAGAGGGGGGATAAGGGAAGTGGAAGGTTGAGGGAGGTAGATGTGAGGGAGAGGGCATTAGGGAGGGGAGATGAGGGAGATTGTGTTGGGGAAGAGGGGGTTAGGGAAGGATGAGTTGGGGGAGAGGGGAATTAGGAAAGGGGAAATTGAGGGAGATTGTGTTGGGGGGGAGGGAAGGAGTTAGGGAGGGGGAGAGGGATTAAAAAGAGGAAATGGGAAATTGAGGGAGATCGTGTTGGGGAAGAGGTGGTTATGGAGGATAGGGGAATTAGGAAAGGGGGATAGATTGAGGGAGATCGTGTTGGGGAAAAGGGGGTTAGGGAAGGGAGAGTTGAGGGAGAGGGGCTAGGGAAGGGAGAGTTGGGGGAGAGGGGGCTAGGGAAGGTAGAGTTGGGGGGGAGGGGGCTAGTGAAGGGAGAGTTGGGGGAGAGGGGGCTAGGGAAGGGAGAGTTGGGGGAGAGGGGGCTAGCGAAGGGAGAGTTGGGGGAGAGGGGGCTAGGGAAGGGAGAGTTGGGGGAAAGGGGGCTAGGGGAGTGGGGGTGAAGTCGTGCCGGAATCCAGGCGAGCGGAATGGATAGCGACGATGTGTCACGGGGATGCGGGGCCTTATCCAACGGCCATTATCCATCATGGCGAAGGATTTTGTGCTTAGGTGTGTTCTCGTTTTAGTGTTGTTTTCGTGGCTGTTTGTTTTCCATGTCACTTTGTGTTTTATTTTCTCCTTCATCCCTTCGTGGAGCACCGGAATTCTTTGAGTATCTCCCCCTCCAAGAAAAAGGTCTTTGAGTCACTTTCTTCGTGTATTTTCGTTTTTTTTCCCCATTGCCGTTATCTGGCCGACAGTTTATTTCTTCCCGAGGTAAGATAAGGCGAGGCGGGAAATAATGGACACATAAAAACGGAAGGGAAAGAAACGCAAAGGACACAATTTTTTTCCCATTTTAGACAAGACACGAGGGGGGGGAGAGATAGAGAGATAGAGAGATAGAGAGATAGAGAGATAGAGAGATAGAGAGATAGAGAGATAGAGAGATAGAGAGATAGAGAGATAGAGAGATAGAGAGATAGAGAGAGAGAGAGAGAGAGAGAGAGACCGAGAGACCGAGAGAGCGAGAGAGCGAGCGAGCGAGCGTAATGTGATCATTGAATATAAGAATTAAGGAGAAAGAACAACAAGGAAAACGAAGATAAAAACCTAAAGAGACGCAAGATAAAATTACGAAAGGAAGTTAGTCGCAGATATATCAAACGAGAAGGAAACAAATGATAAATAACACGAAGGATAAGAGAAATAGCGCTCCAAAGAGAACAAAAAGGAAAACGTAAGAGAGATGATGGTCCAGAGATAAGAGAGACAGCGTCCCAGAGAGACCAAACTAGGAGAGATAACGGTCCAAAGAGAAAAAAAAAGGAGAAATAGCGCTCCAAAGAAAGAAAACGTATTAAAGATAACGGTCCAAAAGATAAGAGACAGCGTCCCAGAAAAAAAAAAAATAGGAGAGATGACGGTCCAAAGAGAAAAGAAGAGGAAGGAGAGATAGCGTCCCCCCAAAAAGGAAAATATAAAATAGGTAACAACCCAAAGCCACAAGAATAAGAGAGAGCGCCCCAAGGGATAAATAAGGATGCCGCGATGACAATACCGATGGCGCCCCTACATAGACACCCGGGGGATTCACTGTTCGCTCGACGGCGGCGCGGGGTGGGCGGGGTGGGCGGGGTGGGCGGCGTCCTCTCGTAAAGCGGTGTGAACGGGCGTGCAGTTTCTTATGCTGGTGGTGTTGTTGGTGTAATTGTTCTTGTTGTTTTTGTTTTATTCGCTGTGTAAGTCTTGTTGTTGTTCCTGTTAGTGGCGGTGTATGTGCATGTGTGTATTTTTATTTATTAGATGCACATGCAGACATGAAAACTTACATATGCTTATAGGTATTGATTCACGTATCCATGAATGTATGTATGTATATGAAATATATCGCATATACATAGAGTTTTCTTTTGTAGACCCGTTTGGTAGCTGGAACGTTGGCTGTCAACATTTTCCTTCTGTAACCATTGTTATTATATTGGCTGTTCGTTACTCACTGGATTTATTCAGGGGAGCTCACGCACGCCCCGTGAAACATGTGTACATTCTCACGCAATGGCTTCACGCGCGCTGACTCAACTCGAAGAGGAATGCATACAAGCAAACGCACGCACATACTCCTGCCCCGTCTGTATAACGTTCTGTTGTAAGGAAAGCTTTGTACAATACTTGGATCAAATAGACAGGTTTAGCATGAGTCTCACCTCTCTCTGTCTCTTTCTGTGTGTGTGTCTCTCTCTGTCTATCTATCCATCTATCTATCTATCTTTATATATATATATATATATATATATATATATATATATATATGTATATATATATAAAGTGTGTGTGTGTGTGTGTGTGTGTGTGTG
>NC_091578.1:6377915-6397915 GCF_042767895.1 Penaeus vannamei
GTTTACTCATTCTGTTATTTTTTTATTATACTTGTGTCCGCTTTGATGAGCTTCCTCATTTTCAGGGGGCGGGGGTGAGGAGGGGGGCCCGGGCTGTTGTTGAAACGCGGCGTGAAATCCCTTAGAATTATTTGTTTCCTGTTGCAAATAGATAATACCGTGGGCTTTGGAGCGATTGCTTCGTGAATACATCCACGGGTACACAGAATAGCGTTCATTGCAGAGTTCTTGTTCCGTTGCACACTTTCTCCATTGCGCGGTGAGGGAAAAAACAGACGTCGACGTTATGCTCATTTCTCATATTGGGAAAATAATACGCCATTTTCCGGAGAGAGACGAAGAGGGAAAGCTTCGGCGAAGATGAGAAGGAGAAAAAAAGCAATTTAGATCAGGCGAGTAAACAGGATAATTTCGAAGGCGAATACGTCCGCCGGGCCGTCATATAACACGTTATTGGTGCGGAAAGAGCGGGTAATGAGAGAGGGAGAGGGAGGGGGGAGGGGGGGAGGGGGAGAGGGGGGGAGGGAGAGATGGAGAGGGGGAAAGAGGGAGAGATGTAGAGGGGGATAGGGAGAGAGAGAGAGAGAGTGGGAGAGAGGGAGAGATGGAGAGGGAGAGGAAGAGGAAGAGGAAGAGAGCGGGAGAGAGCCAGAGAGAGGGAGAGAAAGGGTAAGTGTGGGGATGGGGGATATGGGGGAGGGGGTTAGGCTGTGGATGGGCCGGGGGTAAATGGGCGTGGAACAGGGCCTTGCAATCTCCACCGCGTGCGTCGGGTGGAATCCTCGCCCGCGTATTTTGTTCGCCTTCATTGGGCTTCACACACACACACACACACACACACACACACACTCACACACTCACACACTCACACTCACACTCACACTCACACTCACACTCACACTCACACTCACACTCACACTCACACACACACACACACACACACACACACACACACACACACACACACACACACACACACACACACACACACACACACACACACACACACACACACACACACACACCCTTCGCCAGACACAGCAGCCGTCCATGTACATTTAGTGAAAGAGGTTTATACAAATGGCTATTAATTTAAGGCAAACATGCACTTGGCCTGAATATTCATGTTGTTATTTTTAGCCTCCAAAGTCCAGAGTAAATTAGTATCAATAGTTTATTTATAAGATTATTTATATATATTTGATCATTTATATTGAAATTATATTATTTTCATATATATACATAACATTATCATTTATCTTTCGTATTCTCTCTCTTTCTCCATTATATCTCAGTCCTATCCATCTCTCCAATACTTCACTTCCTTTTTAATCCTCTTTCTTTTTCGCTTCAGACGTGGAGGGGAATTTGAGGGGAATTTGAGGGGACCCTGTCAATGTGAGGGACGAAGCGAGGCATTAAAGCTCCTTGTGTGTATCTGAATATTTAGATAAAGAATATACTTGCATGCGGATCAGATACAGGGGTACTGATACGGATAAAGGTATGGATAACTATAGATACGGAAAGAGATAGACAGATAGATTGATAGATAGACGGGACTCTGTCAGAGCTCGGCATGAAAGCGTCCAGGAATATCCCGGGTTGGTTTCATCGGCTGGGCTCGGGATTGCGTGATTTTTGACGCTTGCATATGTCAGTGTGGGTGGGCGTTGCGTGGGAAAAGGGTTGGTCGAGAGGCAGTGTTTGAGCGGTGGGTGTTGCGGGGGAATGGGCGTTTTAGGAATGGGTTTGGGTTGGAATACGTGTTTTAGGAATGAGGTTGCGTGGGAATAGGCGTTTTAGGAATGGGTTTGGGTTGGAATACGTGTTTTAGGAATGAGATTGCGTGGGAATGGGTGTTTTAGGAATGGGTTTGGTTGGAATACGTGTTTTAGGAATGAGGTTGCGTGGGAATAGGCGTTTTAGGAATGGACTTGGGTTGGAATACGTGTTTTAGGAATGCGTGGGAATAGGCGTTTTAGGAATGGGTTTGGGTTGAAATGTGTTTCAGGGATGCGTGTTACTTGGGAAGAAGTATTTTAGGAATGGGTTTGGGTTGGAATACGTGGTTTAGGAATGAGGTTGCGTGGGAATAGGTGTTCTAGGGATAGGTGTTGCCTGGGAATAGGCGTTTTAGGAATGGCTTTAGGTTGAAATAAGCGTTCCAGGGATAGGTGTCGTGTGTATAGGCATCTGGTTAAGAGGCAGTCTGGGAGGTCGGTTTTAGCGAGTGCCGTACTGTCATTCGGTGCAGGTAACGGCGTTTGAATGCCCGGAATTGGAGTTTAAGCAGAACTCCTGTTTCGTGGATATGGCATCGTTGCTGTGAGTTGTTGCACTGTGCACGAGGTCCCGAGAGTGGCACTGCGTTTAGGGTTCTCGGAATGGCAATGCATCGGTTCAGAGGGTCAGCGCAGTGCCGCGACAGGAGTGCCAGAGACCGAGTTTTGGCACTCTCGAGGGGAGGGAAAAAAATCAGCTTCACCCGCCATTAACATGCAAATGGAGCCAGCAGTTGGGGATCAGCGACTCATTAAGCGAGTAACAACTTTGCAGCGTTAGAGGCGAAGGGGGTTTGATTGTGCCGATTAAAGTGTCGTTGGGTCCGTCGGAATCACTTATAAGTACTTACAAACACGGTTCCCCCGGCGCGTGGCAGGGGTTCGTCGCTCAGTGCAAGGTCACGTCCGAGTGGGTGCCATTTAACGAGGTCATGGCGCGAGGGGGGGAGGGGGCAAAGGGATTTTTCCCTCTCGTGTTTCTTGTCGTTTTTTTTTTGTTTGTTTTTTGTCAACCTTGTATGAATTCATTTGATATAAATTTTTAAAAAACGTTCATGGCTTGTTTCTATTTTTGGGGTTTTAACTACTGAATATGCACATGTCTTGTTTCTATTCTTGAATTTTTGACAGCTGAATATGTACATGTTTTGTTTCTATTTTTACAGTGCACTTGGAGGACCTCTACTGCTTCCACTACACGGCGAGCAACGACGACATCGTCAAGAGCATGGGCTGGGACATGTACAACCCCGCCCGCGAGTACCACCGCATGGGCGTCCCCTGCGACTCGTGGTCGCCCACCGCCCTCAATCACAATTATGAGGTAGGGAGAATGGTGTGTGTGTGTGTGTGTGTGTGTGTGTGTGTGTGTGTGTGTGTGTGTGTGTGTGTGTGTGTGTGTGTGTGTGTGAGAGAGAGAGAGAGAGAGAGAGAGAGAGAGAGAGAGAGAGAGAGAGAGAGAGAGAGAGCGAGAGAGAGCGAGAGAGAGAGAGAGAGAGACAGACAGACAGAGAGAGAGAGAGAGAGAGAGAGAGAGAGAGAGAGAGAGAGAGAGAGAGAGAGAGAGAGAGAGAGAGAGAGAGAGAGAGAGAGAGAGAGAGAGAGAATGGATAGGGAGGAGGAGAGAACATCGATAGAAAAGAGAATAGAAACAGAAGAAAACAGACTCCTCTTCCCCCAGCACCTCGCCGAAGCCCCTTCGCTCCCCAACCGCGAGCGAGCGCCGAGCTCGAAATTGAGAGCCGACCGTCACACGCCCCGCCCCCGCCCCCGCCCCTCGGTGTCCCGGCGCCATTAGCAGCGTATTGGATAGCCGCGACCGCCCTCAGTCAGACGCCGGGACCTCCTCTCGGCCCGACGGCGAGCTCTCCAATTTGCATTTACTCCCAGACAATTACGCGGGCGGGGCGACTCGGCTGCGGCAGGTCGGCTTGGGGGGGAGGGGTCAAGGGAGAGGGTAAAGAGGGGTTGGCCTAAGGGGAGGGAAAAACGAGGGGTTAAGGGGGGGGGGGGGGTCCGCAGGTGTTCGTTTGCCGCCCACGCCCGCACGCACATTCCCGGGGTTCTTGTTCTGCGATTTTGAGGGAGGGATTTCTCTGTCTTTCTTTCTTTGGGGGAGTGAAGGGGGCGGTGGGGAAGGGAGGGGGAGGGGGGAGAGTCTAAGGGGAGGGAAGAAACGGGGAGATTAGGGGGAGAGGGTAAAGAGGGGTTAAGGGGAAAGATGAAATGGGCGGTTTAAGGGAGGGAGGATAATGAGGAGAAACGGAATTCGGTAATTAATGGGCGCGTTCTGGCAGGAATTATGCAAAATACTCCAAGCTCCTTATCGGGAAATATTTAGCTGCCGAGAGAGAATGAGAGAAAACGAAGAAGAAAAAGATAAAGGGAAAGCGAGAGAGAGAGAGAGAGAGAGAGAGAGAGAGAGAGAGAGAGAGAGAGAGAGAGAGAGAGAGAGAGAGAGAGAGAGAGAGAGAGAGAGAGAGAGAGAGAGAGAGAGAGAGAGAGAGAGAGAGAGAGAGAGAGAGAGAGAGAGAGAGAGAGAGAGAGAGAGAGAGAGGGGGGGGGGAGTTAGAGAAAGAGAGGGAGAGAGAGGTATAGAAAGAGAAAGTTAGAGAAAGAGAGAGAGAGGGGGAGATTAGAGAAAGAGCGGGAGGGAGAGAAAGAGTTAGAGAAAGAAAGAAAGAAAGAGAGGGAGGGAGAGAGAGTTAGAGAATGAGAGGGAGAGAGAGAGAAAGAGAGAGAGAGTAATGGTTAGAGAGAGAGAGATAGTGAGAAATATCGAGATAAAGCAGAAATAGCAGGAAAGGAAAAAAACAAAGTAGAGAAAAAATGAGGGAAAAAAGAATCTCAAACAGACAGAGACAGAAAAGAATATGCATGAGCGAGCGATAACAAGGCGGCGGGGGAGCCACGGCCCACAGATGCAGGGTCGTGTGTAGGAATCTTGGTGTCGTGTGCATCATCCTCTGTGGCCGAAGAGTCGCTTTATCATCCCCGGACACTCTCTACATCCCGCCATTTTTTCCACGATAAAGAATAAAGAGAGAGAGGGCGAGGGAGGGAGAGAGAGAGAGGTAGAGAGGGAGATGGAGATGGAGAGGGGAGAGAGGGAGAGGGAGAGGGGAAAGAGGGAGATGGAGATGGAGAGGGGAGAGAGGGAGAGGGAGAGGGGAAAGAGGGAGATGGAGAGGGGAGAGAGGTAGAGGTAGAGGGAGATGGAGAGGGGAGAGAGGTAGAGGGAGATGGAGAGGGGAGAGAGGTAGAGGGAGATGAAGAGGTGAGAGAGGGAGAGAGAGAGAGAGGGGAAACTTTCATCATAAAACCCAACTTCAGCGATTATGCAAGACTCGAGTTGTGAAGTAAGACTGTAGAGGGTTGGGAGTGCCTTAATGAGCGCTGCTGAAGATTTGAATGACTCTTTTTTCTTCTCTGTTTTTCTCTTCTTTTATACGTTTTGAAAGAGAGTTGCTACTGCGTGTATTTTTGTGCGGTTTTGTGGGATCATTGGTTGTTTGCGGAAGGAGGAATGGTTGTACTAAAGCTGTTCGTTGCAAGGGTGGAAAATGTATAGCATTAAGAAACTAAATAGTGCCAGACTTTTTATTTGTCTTCTTTTTGAGGTAGAAATAAGTGTTTCGGTCATAATAAGGGCTCAGTACTGCATCTTCTTTAACTCGACACACGTCTTCCAAAGAGATATGGATAACATTCTTAGATATCATCTTTTTAAGCTTAAAGCAACAGCATAGGGATTAGATCCAAACATTTTACATTTCCAGATACTACATGGTATCATCCAACAGTATTTTATAGCCCATTTTGTTCCGAGATCCAGTTTGACCTCAATCAACAGTGCTGTATATCCTATTTTTTCAGAGATTCGGGGTCCAATTTCACAGTGTATTGATAAGCTCTTCTCCCGCAGATCTGTGACACGTACCCTCAGGAGCTCTTCGTCCCCGCCTCGGCGCCCACGAAGGTCATCCTCAGCAGTTCCAAGTTCAGGAGCAAGGGCCGCTTCCCCGTCCTCTCTTACCTTCACAAAAACCAGGTACTGAACTTCGCCATAACTATTTTGATTAGCGTGGGAGCTGTAGGAAGTCGGCGTGGAAGAATGTTTGAGGGATGTTTTCTTATTAATTTTTTTCTACTTTTTTTTAGAAAATCAAAATTATGAGGGGGAGAAAATAAGAATGGAGAGAGAGAGTGAGTGAGTGAATGAATAAGTAAGTAAGTTTGGAATTTGGCTTTTCCCTCCACTTCTTCGTAAATATTAGGCTTTCAAGAACGTTCACGAATTTCCAAAATCACTCGGCTAATATCATAAATATTTCCGACCCCCAGGCAGCGCTGTGTCGGTCCTCGCAGCCCCTCTCCGGGTTCAGCGCTCGGTGCGAGGAGGATGAAGAGCTGTTGGACTGCATCCTTCACTCCAACCCAAACTCTTCACACATGATCGTTGTGGACACAAGACCCAAGGTGAGATAACACTCTTGTTGCGTTGAGGTCGAGTGGAGTGTTTACATCCCTTTGGAGAACGTTGGGGTCTGTTTATGATTTTTATTGGCTAATCTTTTAAACAATTTTTTTTATACAGGCAATTTTTTAGGGATTTTCTCTCGTTTCCACTATGTATGGTTTCGCGTGTTCAATCTGCTTGTTACGATTTAACTTGAGAGTTCTTTACAGGCCTAATTGTAAAGCAATTACTGTAATACGAGGTACAAGTTCCCCCAGCATTTAGCAAAAGAGAATCCATTTCCAGGTTGCAAGCGCCCATTCCAAGTTTTATCCCGCGAAAACTTCTGAATCTGGGTTGGTTAAACAGGATGCTAAAATTATCTTTATTTGTCTCCAC
Source organism: Penaeus vannamei (assembly GCF_042767895.1). NCBI lineage: Eukaryota > Metazoa > Arthropoda > Malacostraca > Decapoda > Penaeidae > Penaeus > Penaeus vannamei. Next base: position 6,384,558 of record NC_091578.1, read on the forward strand.
AGATCAATGCTATGGCGAACCGCGCGGCTGGAAAAGGCTATGAGAATGAGGCCTATTACGAAAACATTAAATTCCACTTCTCCGGGATAGAAAACATTCATGTCATGAGAGCTTCCCTTACCAAGCTAATTGAGAGTGAGTGCATAATTTATGAATTGTCATGTGTAAATCTGTTTCACACCTGATGTTGATGTTGGTTATAGTATAACGATTTTTTCAAATATTTTTGCTAAAGCTGTTCAGAAAAAAAAAGCATACCAAGTATTAACATTTATGCTAGATCGTATACTCTAAGAATATATTTGAAATATTCCTATCGCCATATATAAAATCACACCACATACATCCAAAGCTTTACTCCCTCCCATCATCCCAGCAATTTACGCCAAACTCCTTTTCGCAGCATGCCAGCTGGTTACCCCCTCGATGAGCGGCTTCATCGGGGGCGTGGAGTCGTCCGGCTGGCTGAAGCACGTGCGCTCAGTCCTGGAGACGGCGGCGTTCATCACCAGTTCTATGGTGGAGGGCGTCAGCGTCCTGGTGCACTGCTCGGACGGCTGGGATCGCACGGCCCAGACCTGCGCCCTCGCCCAGCTCATGCTCGACCCCTACTACCGCACGACTCAAGGATTCCAGGTGTGTTGCTTTGGTTGCTGGAGGCGGTCGAGGTCTGATTGTTGTTTTAGTACATGCGGTCTCTATATAATTTTCACATATTTTTTAAACATTGATAATGATGATGCATCACATAAGATGAGGAACTGTACTTTTTTGATGAATTATTATCTAAATACATGAAAGCAGACGATTTTAACATTTTCTTCAGTATGAGTTTCCTACAATTATGGTTAATTTGCATATGATAAAGGAATCTTTGAAGATGTTACATAATTAGAGTAATCAAAGAAATTATTCATACTGCAATTCCTTTATTGCAGATTAATTCTCCTTGTGGAATTCTGGCTTCTCTAGACAAGTGAAATGTGGAGAGTCGGTCCTTAGACTTTCGAGAGAAGCTAAAATAATGTATATTGTAAAAAAAATATATATATACTCATTTTTTTAGGAAATCAAGTTTCTAACTGTCTCTAAACTTTGCATGTTTTGTAATAATAGTAGCAACATATTTGTAGATTTTATTATGATGATGATAGTAGTAACAGATTTCATGATAATAATGGTTGGCTAACATATGATGATCAATTAAAAAACTTACATTGAAAACGGGATAACAGTTTGCTATTTAACCTTTGTTAATGCAGAACATGATTTGGTATTCATTAGTAATAATATTGATTAACCATTATCACCATCATTGCCATCATCATTATTTTCATCATTATCATTTCCATCATCATCATTGTCATAATCATAATAATCATTATAATTATCATCATCAATTATCAATCATCATATCATCACCATCAGTAATCATCAATCATCATTTTCAATCATCATCAATCATCATTGTCAATCATCATCAATCATCATTGTCAATCATCATCAATCATCATTGTCAATCATCATCAATCATCATTGTCAATCATCATCAATTATTGTCAATCATCATTGTCAATCATCATCAATCATCATTGTCAATCATCATCAATCATCATTGTCAATCATCATCCATCATCCATCAATCATCATCAATCATCATCATCAATCATCATCATCATCATCATCATCATCATCATCATCATCGTCATCATTATTATTAACATTAAAATTGATAATGGTATTAACAGTGAGAATAATGATAGTGATCACAATAATAACAGTCTCATAATATCTAGTTAATAACAGTAATGATATCAATAATATGAGTGACCGTGATATTAATGTAGCAGTATTGTACTTTTGGCACCATCATTGTAAACAACTAAATCAATAACAGAGGTATAACGTTCAGCATAAATTTTTCCAAATGACACACGTATCCACAAAATGGAACAATAATACTATGAACACTTACCCTCAAATGATATGCAATCCTGAAAGTTTTGGGAGCTGTTGGGAACTTGGCCAACTTTCCTCCAATGTGAGGAGAAAACTGGGAAAACTATGTAAAATTATGATTGTTTTAATGGGTTACCAGATAGGGGTGGCAGCAAGGGAGAGTTTGTAGAAAGATGAGGGGAAGGGAAGAAAAGAGAGGGAGGGAGGCAGGCAGGCATGAAAAGAGGGAGAAAGGGGAGAAAAAAAGAAGCGACAGGGAGAAGAGAGAGAGAGACAAAAAAATATAGAGGATTAGCAGAGAAATGAAGAAAGTGAGAGACATGGAGATAGAAAAAGAAGGCGGAAAGAAAGGAAGAGAAGGGGGAAGGAGAGGATTGAGGGGAGAGAAATAGGAAGGAAGGGAGGGTAAAAGAGTAGATAGACAAGATAGGGGGTTGAGAGGAGAGAGACTAGGGGAGAGGCAAAGAAACAGAAGGAAAGAGTAGAGAGAAACAGGAAGAAATTGAGAGAGGTGAGAGAAACAGGAAGAGTGGGATGGGAATGGGAAGAGATAGGGAGAGAGGGGGAGAGGTAGGAAAAATAGTGAGAAAGACAGAGAGAGAGAGATTTACGGATTTAAAGATTTAGTTTCAGTTCCATTTGTCACAATGGATATTCTTTGCTGTGAAATACTGTCTCTTTTATTTTGCTTCTAAATCTCCCCCTGTGTGCAAGGAATGGCCAGGGTTACCATCCACTGGTAGTGTGCAGGATCGAATGCAGGTCAGCAAGATTGCAAGCCCAGCATGTTACCACTGCACTACACAGCAGACATGGGAGAGGGAAATGTTAAAGTTGAAATGCCAAAGAACATGGGCTAAGGATGAGGAATTAAAAAAAAGAAATAAATAGGATATAGATATAGATATAGCTGAAACTAACAAGGCAAAGAAAAAAATAGATTAATGGAGATAGAAAAATAATGAATTGAGAAGGTAAGGGAAAAAAGGAAAAAATAGGAGATAAATCTATTGGTAATCTAGCACTAACTACTAAAGGCTGTCAATACATTCTTTCCTTTTATAGATACTCATTGAGAAGGAGTGGTTGGCATTTGGACACAAGTTTACTGATCGCTGCGGACACATTCAAGGTGATGGCAAGGAAGTGTCGCCGATCTTCACACAGTTTCTTGGTAATTGTCTTCCTCTGTGTATTTCCTTAAATAAAATGCCTTTAACTACTAAATATGATATGCTATCTGTAGCTGTGTCTCAGAAAGCTTTTACTGGATTGATCTTTATGGATGAAACAAATTTGTAAAATGATTTTGAAAATGCTCGTTTCTCAGGAAAAGTTTTGTAAATATAAATTATGTATTACTTGTCAGAAATTAAATATAAGGGCTGTATTAGTGTTATAAATAATATTATAACTGAATAAGTCATCAGAGAATCTATCATTATGAATATGATATATATGTTTGACCAGTATGTTTGTGGTGTACATATAGTATACAAACATAATCTAAATCATTTCAGATTGTGTGTGGCAACTGCAACAGATTCTGCCCTCAGCCTTTGAATTTAATGAAAGATATCTGCTAATTCTTCATGATCATGTTTACTCAGCTCAGTTTGGAACTTTCATTGGAAATTGCCAGAAGGATCGCATTGATCTAAGGTAAATTTGATATTTATATATCTGGCAGTATTTTGAGAAATGTTAACCCTATTTATATTTCAATAGAAGGATACACAAGTTCATAAAACACATAATCGCTAATTCATGATGGATCATGTGTCTGTACAGATTAGCAGAAAGGACTTACTCCCTCTGGGGCTACATGAAGATGCATGAAAGCGAGTACAAGAACCCTCTGTATCGAAGAGACTCAACTACAGATGTCCTCAAAGTCATTCTTTGTCCTCAGAGCATCAGGTTTGTCTTTTTTTGTTTTTTAAAATGATTATATTCATTTTTGTTTACATCTTTCTCCATCTTTTTCTCGTACTCTCAATTAAGGCCTTGCTTAAAATAAAATGTATTAGAAAAGCATAGGGCAATGTAACTTCAGCTTTTATGGCATAATTTTTCATTGTATGCAAAAAATATACAAATCATGGAAGTGTTTATAAAATTTATAAGACAGATAAAGGAAGAGAGTGGGGGGGGGGACACTATTTTACCTCTCCACTATCACTTAGTACAGGGCACAGCTGAACATTTTCCTCCCATCCAGGTTCTGGCGTGGCATGTACAACCGCTTCGAGAATGGTGTGCATCCACGAGAGCCTCTGGGTGATCTCTTGGCGGCAACAACAGAGCACACACAAGGGCTCACCGACCAGGCAGAGTTTCTTACAAAGGTGAGACTTTCTTTGATATAGCATTAGGAAAAGGAAGGAGAAGAAGGAAAACCTTGAGAAAACATTATGAATAAAGAGCAATAAAGAATGGAGAGGTGGATAATAGAATGGAAAGGAAGTCTCAAAAAGGAATCATAAAAATAAGATGGATACAATAAGCACAGAGCACAGTACACTGATGAGTCAGGTGCATTTACATTGATTTGTATTAATTGATATTTTTTCACATCCCCAGCGCATCACTTGGCTCAAGAGTGAGTTAGAACTGAAAAGTGGCCATTCACAGAAGAAAGACACAGACAACCGGTTACTTGAGGATGGAGCACAACAGGTATAGTATTTCCACTAAAGATGCAGATGTTCTGATTATAAAATAAAGTAGGATATACATTGAATTGAATTAATGAAATGAACATTTTTCTTCATTACAGTATAATGTTAGCATAAAGATTTTCTCTTAAAATGATATAACGGTACTATTTCATCCAAAGTACTAGTTTTATGGTTATGGTAGCAAAAGAGTTAATTTGCTTCATAAAGATTCACAATGAATCCAGAGAGTGGGGATGACTTAATGTTCCATATTCCTTAGGAATATTAAGGCAGAATTTGTGATAGAAGTCTTCTTGGACCAGCAACATTTCTCATCCCGTATTCTGGCTTAAAGTGGGTTGCTTTAGGTAGCTAGGACCAGTCTGACATCTACCAAACTGACACAATTTAGAAAACATGATATGCTGGTTTACAGCAATGATGTCAAATCAGCATCACTTCACTCAAGAAGATAAGCACCTGAAGAACATTTACACAGTGATGAACAATGAAATCTTACTTCAACAGAATGGAGACGAAAAGGTCAGTCCCTTAGTAGGTGGCCTGAGTATGCGAGAAGTCGAGGAGTCCCTGGTTTCCGTTGGTGCTTTGACTGTCAACAGTGCAGATGCAGCTGTTACACCTGAGAAACTCTCCCCAGGATCCAACTTTATTCATCCAGCACAGATCATAGAGAGCGGCAAAAGGTTGTTAGTAAGTAGTCTACTGGAGTCGTGATTTTTGGAGAGGGCAATAACATGATGCTGGTGATGTACTTCTCCTTTATTTGTACCTCTGTTGTACATTATATATATTTTGTTTGCTTCTCACTTTATGCAGGAAAAATGATTAAATTAATTGATTTTTTGTTCCATTTTCTTTTATTAGTAGTTATGACCATCTTATGAATCAAATTTCAATATCACTATTGCTGGTAACATATAAATTACAAACACACATATATGTTCCTTCTTTCTCAACAGAATCAGTTGTCCACGTACCAGTCTACTAGAATTCTTTCACCTGAAATCACTTCTGTAGCCCTGGATTGGAAGACCTTCAGAAATGTTCGAGAGTGTTCTTGTTCAACACCCTTTGATCACTTCAGTCGTAAGGTTAGTTGAGTCCCAGCCTGTTTCTTTATCACTGGATAAGATTTGAAAGAATAAAAGTCATTCATAAGAGCACTCGTAGAGAGATATGGAAATTTATCAAGTTGTACTGAGGAGAGATTTTTGGATAAAATGGAAAGTAAAAGATTGAAATTATATTATTTTGAGAGGGCTATCATCTACTGCCTTTTAGGAATATATATATATAGCAAGGTTACCAGAATTTGTATTGATATTTTGTTTAGTGTAATATAATTGATAACCTTTGAACATGAAGATTAATTATGAGTTAGCTTGATTACCTTTCTTGGTTGTATAATGCATGCATAACATTTATGAAGCAAAGTTACAATGTGATTCACTTTATGACAGTAAAATATACATTACCTTTTTTCACATAATTTTGAGAAAACATGTATTCTAATACTCTTCATGCTCCTTCTCTTCCTCATAGTACCACTGTTGGCGATGTGGAGAAGTCTTCTGCACAAGATGCATTGACAAGAAAGCAGCACTCCCTGGTCACTTGAGCCAGCAGCCTGTACCCGTGTGCCGACCCTGCTACAAGGATGTCACTCGTTCCATCTCCGTTGATACCCCATAGATAATTGTGGTTGCTATTGACACTGTGGATCTTTGATAATGTGGCCTCAAAGTTGTTGCTATTTTCTACCGTATATTTTGTGATGAATAAGGAATTTTCATGTAACTTCAGATCTATTTTCTTCTTATTTTTTTCACATAGGATGAAATTTGTTGGGTTGACCAACAGGAATTTTTGATGCAGGGAATATTAGAGGAGGTTATGGGTTTTGCCTTCTCAGGGTATTGTTAATCACAAATGTATCGTAAATCTTAACTGTCCAGGCTACAGGATAGTGTGGTGTGTATGCATTACTTTTGTATCTGTTCCTTTGATTTTTGTTGGAAAACTAAGTATCTTTGAGACAAGGAGCTAAATTTGATGAACAGGTTATTCAGTAATCATGTAATTCATGGAGGCTATTATCAAGACAAAGTTCACTTTTAGAATAATTTATAATTACTTATGAATATTTAGTGACTAAGATTATGATTATTCTAGTAAATTTAACTTGTATAAAAAAAATACATTGTGATTTCCTATCATTATATTGCAGAGAGCCATCATGAATGTGACACAGAATAAATCTGTTTATATCAACCTATATCAACATTGATTTGGCACTTTGATGCTGACATAATCAAATAAATAATTTGTAGTCATTTATATCAATTTTTTCCTTCTTTAATAGTAGAATCTAGATTTTAGGTCTCAGGAGCAGCCTAGTCATTTTATTTCATCCATATAACATTTCCAGATAATAATTCTTTTCCTTAGTTTGTCAGAGAAGAGTTGCTCCTCATCAGTTGTGATTTTCCCAGTGTACTGAAGGAAAAGGGTTTTCTAAAAGTTATGCACTGGCTATCTATGATATCAAAGGTTTTATAGCATTATTTTTTCAATAGAGGTTGTGACAGTTGGCTATCTGTCTAGTGTAGAATCAAGTGGTTAACATTATCCTGTCAAAGTTAAAATGTAATTGTTGAATGTGGCTAGTCACTACCAGTTTGATTTAGTAAAATGAAAGGGTACCGTTACCTTGTTAATTACATTTCTTGTTGTTCATTGCTCTCTTGGTGGTATAGTACCCCTCTTTTCAATATACTTCACAGTAGATCTTGCTCAGAAATAATTACTGATTTTGTAGTTATTAATCCTATGTATAGACTATTAAGAACACAGTAGAGGTAATTCTTTAAACATATTTTAAGTTAATGTTTTGATAACTCCTTGCACTCATTTTGTCCATATTGATTATCACTGACAGCCCTAATCTTGTAAGTTTGATCATGAAAGACAAAGAAAGCATGGAAGAGTCTCTCTATGGAACAGAAGATTCAGATATCTTATACCTTTGTTTATTCAGAAGACTTACTTTCCACACATGATATGGTGCATAATACCTGTCAGTAAGGATGCAAAATCTTATTGATGATCAAATCTTGGCTGTTTTATCCACAGTTTAGGTCTCTAGCAACTAAACAATCAATACATATTTGTCCAGTATTTATTATTGAGACATCCCACCTATTCTCATTTCAAGTTCAGGTGATTATGAAACAACCACAATCTAGGACTGAATTGTTCGAATAACTTTCAGGTAAACTAGATCAGCTGATTCCAAGAATAGTTAATTAATGATCTACTGCAGAGATGTAAGCTTTAGATTTTTATCAAGGCTGTCTGTAAATACATAATAACCAGACCTTAAACAAATGATTTTTTTTTCTAGTTCTAGCATCTGAAGTAGGTGATAATGACCCCACCTTACACCTCCCATAAGTAATGAAATCTTGCCCTCAGTGGCCAACTACCTTTATGCTACAATTTGTGGCTTCCCCTGTGATAGTGTGCATTGTGATACACAACCGAGGAATAGCAAACCCAGACTTGTGCATGATGCCACATGCAGTGTAATTAGTATACAGTAGCTAGAGTATTCTGCCATCATTCTAGAGTCTTTGGTTATTTAATAACTATCTGTAAGACGTGTACAACAGCTGATTGTAATCTGTCATATTATTTATATTCTTTGATGTTTGCTCATGGTCTTTTGGCATATTTATTTTGAAATTATGTCTGCAATGACCAGTGTCCACATACCGTGTACTGGTTAAGTTCCACAAAGTATCACAGCTGAGTTCAAATCATGGTGTTTTAAATCCCAAAACTCAATTGAAATGAGGTTTTTAATTATGATTTATATAAAATCTTAATTTTAAGTTCTTTACTCCAATTTTGTATTTTCTTTTGCTTGTGTATTATAAAGGTACTACAAGGATTACAGTTTTCACTTAGACTTTAGATATATTCACACAAGCATACTTTGTTTCAGGTGGTTGTGTAATTCGTATGTGCATGTGTATTTTCCTTTCTGAGATTGTCCCTTGACTCAGAAACAGATTGAAGCAAACAATATTTTGATTTTTTCTCTACTATATTGAATTTGTTACCATACAGGTGAAATATTTTCTTGCATAATATACAATTTTATAGTGTTCCACTGTATTGGCTTGAGGCTAGTATACTGAAATGAAAATTTAAAAGAGAATAATCAATGAACAAAATACTCTCATAAAAGATAAAATCTTCAAAGTCAATAATGTTGAATATGGATCTGATTCTTTGTAATGCAAAAATTATTATAATATATGTAGGACATTAGTGTTGCATACAAGACCAAATTGGTAGAGATTGAAAATATTATACCCCATAAGACTTGAAAGATATTTGGTCAGGGATGAAACCAATAGCTGAAAGCTTGAAAAAGTAAATGGAAATTACTATTATTGTTATTATTTTGAGTATATGATAATAACTAGTTTGTATTCAACATATCCAAAGACTTCTTTTGTATGCTGACCTTGTCATATTGTGTAGTATTTCTATACAAAACCTCTTTTCTGGAGTGTGTTAATATTTCATACATAAACCCACAATATTTTTGCATGATATTTGATCTTGCAAATATTATGTTTCAATACATATATACTTTTTCTTTTCTTTTTTTTAATAGGAAGTATACAGTACTCAATACATTTTATCATATCTCTATAGTCCGATTTCATAATATAACTTGAAGTGAGATCCTTTTTGGGTCACTGTACAAAGGTACGGAAGTACCGTGATAAAGAAATAAAAAGAGTTGCTTTATCAGTTTGAGCCTCTTATGTAAGTGTTCTGTGTTGTCAGCTTGTATCTGTTGAAATAGACATGAAGAAGTCCTGAACTCTATTGTTCATTTCTGTTGATGAAAAAAAAAAAAAAGAACCAAGCATATTTAGAAGAAAAATATGACTGCTTCAATTTTACAGCTATGAAACAAGACTCATCTGTTGTTTGTAGAAATCCACAAAAGACAAGTGCTTAAGTATGATAAAGAATATTTGATTATTTAACTGTAAAACAGTGTTCATTGGGTCATTATACATCAAAATTATTATAAAACAACAACGAAGACCCATCTCAACTGCAAATATCAAATTACTTAAATATAAATGTCTGTATTTCTTCAATGAAGTGAAACACATGTAGAGCAATACTCGTGTTATAAATATGTTACCACTCAAGCTTTGCAGTTTCAAATCTTAATGGATACTATTTATGTACATTTTCCAAGTATTTCATTTTTTTTGGTCATTCTATAATCTCTTTTATAATTCCCACTATGTATTATCAGATCTTTGTGATTTACCTTTTATATAATCTGGGGAAATGCCTCTGTATATGTATATCTGTGAATACTGGATTATTTTTCAATTTATTGTTCCACTACAAATGTCTCTGCTTGATGATCACTAAATTCTCAAGTTGAATAGTAACTTCACAAACAAAAAGAAAAAAAAAAGATAAAAACAATCTCTTATTTGCATTCCAATTACTGTTTTAAGAAAAGCCCACAATTCTTGATTACATTTGTATTTAATACTGGACTGTACACCCTTAATGGAAGGGTGATGTGTATCTTATTTAAGTTTCTTCAATCATTATGTGAGTGGTGTGTAGTCCATGATAACAATTTGTATTATGATATAATAATCTTGATCTGTAAATAGCAAAGCTCTTAACTTGTATGTTGTATATAGGATACTGGCAGCACCTAGACTTATGGGCCATTGGAAGAACTACTTATTTTTTACATGTACAATAATGCTGATATTGTTAAATAATGTTATGAATAGCAAGTCTATGATCTGAGGTGTGAAGTAAAGTAAATAAATATTATGTGTTTCTTATATCCTGTGGATACACAGTGAAGTGAATGTGCTAGATTTACATTAGAAGGTTTATTAGTAATTCAGCTTCAAAAGCGAAATCAAGAAAAACGGAACTAGATAAAACACAGAAGTAAGACTAATGCCCAATTTAGCTGGAGATCCTTGTCATTCGAAGTACAGCTAGGGTTAACAAAATGATTGATAGAAGAAAATATAGCTACCTAACTCTTGAAAAAAGAAATGGAATAAGTGAATTGCATTACTAAAGTAAAGGAATGGAGTCTATAATAATTCCTGTTTCTTAATTCAAATAATGAAAATGCTATCTAATGGAAAATGAAAGCCTAAGGAGAAACAGAAATGGTAATTATCATTGCAATAAATATGTAAAGCCAAAGGGGATATAAATAGGAATTTTCATTGCAACAAATATGGGAAGCCAAATGGGAAACAGAAATGGAAATTCTAATTGCAAATATGGGAAGCCCAGGAGGAAACAGAAATGGGAACTATCATTGCTGCAAATATGACAAGCCCAGGGGGAAACAGAAGTGAGCATTCTAATTACTTTAAATATGGGAAGCCCAGGGAGAAACAGAAATGGGAATTATCATTACTGAAAATATGGGAAGCCCAGGGGCAACAGACATGGGAATTATTGCAACAAATATGAGAAGCCCAAAGGGAAAAAATGGGAATTATTGCTGAAATTATGGGAATTATTGCTGCAATTATGGGAAGCCTAGGGGGAAACAATGGGAATTATTGCTGAAATTATGGGAATTATTGCTGCAATTATGGGAAGCCCAGGGGAAATGGAAATTAGAATTATTGATGCAAATATGGAAAGTACACTATAAATAAGGGGTGAAAATTACTGTACTTGTAGTAGCTAACACAAACACCCAAATTAATATAACATTGAAATGAATCATCAAAGTTCCCACTGACAATAGCAGTTTAAAAGTTTATCTATTTGAGGAGCTGTTAATAGAAGTGCCTTCCCCATTGTAGCCATCAGATTTCAGGTGGTTCCTTGTCTTGTCTTTACCGCTAAAACAACAGAGAAACTAGATTAAAAAATATGTGAGGCAAACAATCTGACTAATCATAGTGTACTGTAGAATCAATATTTAGTTTTAAAATTTGATGCCATACCCTTTTTTACGAACAGGGGGAAAAATGTGTCCCATTTGAGAACCATTGTACAAGAAAAAGTTTAGCAAGCTGCTTGATGTGAAGAAATCGGAATATCCTCTAAAAGATACAGAAAGTCAAGTGAGGAACAAACCTCCAAATATCGAAACATATTTAATTCAGTAATGATCTTATAGAAACCAGCAAAACTATGCACTTAACTGTTCCTCTCAAAAATGTACTATATTCTTTTTATTGTGTGGTCTCACTACACTCTTTGGCCTACCGCAGAAGAAATATATACGATTAACTTTAATCGTTAACATTTCAAGAAAACTATGAACCTTCCCCTGCTATACATATTGATGTACTCGAAGTGCCAATTACATATCTTGCATAATAAGATGATTTATTCTCATTTGTATATTCTTGTACATTCACCATTCAGAACAGTTCACTTGATATTGACATCATTACCATTATCATCATCATCCTATTATAGAACTTTTATAATATCATGATCATTATATTATCATAAATTCATTATCATCATATCATCAATACTATTTCATTATCACTATATTGTCATTATTAAATTATCATCACCATTATCAAATCATTATAATATCACTAACATATTGTCATACTATTGTGCTATTATGTCATCATTCTTACATCAATATCATATTATTCTCACACCATTATTATGTTATCATATTATTATTCTTATCATTATAAACATATTATTATATAACTTTATAACTCATATTATTATATAGTGTTATTATCATCATCATATTAAAATATCATCATACCATTATAATTACTATTACTATTATCACCATTATTATCACCACTAATATCACTATTACTGTTATTATTATTATCGTTATAACAGTTATTACAATCATCATTGTTATTATTATCATCATTACTATTACTATATCTATAACTACTATCTCCTTCCTGCTCATCATGAATCATCATTATTACTATTATTGTTATTATCATTATCATTATTATTACTATCATTAATATTACTATTATTATTTCTATCATTATCATCAATATTACTAGTATTACAATTACCTTTACTTGTATTATCATTATCATTACTATTTTCATTAGCATTATCACATTCATTATTATCATATCATTATTACTTTAAGGCTACTATTTGCAGGTGAAGTTGATAACAGTAACTATAATTCAAATTAACTATAACAATAATATCAAAAACAAAAATAATAATGACAATAATGGTTTCCAACACAAAACAACAGTAGTTATAATAATAATTAATAATAATGATGATATTTCCTATGCGACACATCAAATTCAAGTATATAAAGGCTGAAACAATGGTACTATAATGTATTCGATTATATTTAACAACTATGCTATGATTATATAAGATGAATATAATCAAGGTTTTATCAGTTGTCAACATTAAAGCAACAATTTGTTATTTTGTATATAAAAGTAAGATATCACTTAATCTTAATCTGAATACATTTATAAAACACACACACTCTCTCTCTCTCTCCCTCTCCCCCCACCATCCCTTCCTCCCTCCCTCTGTCTCTCTCTCTCTTTCTCTCCCTTTCCTTCTCCCTCTTCCTCTCTACCTCTTTCAGGTTTCGAGAAGTTTATTAATTAATCATTTTCAAGTAGAATAGAATCACTGAAA
>NC_091578.1:6402915-6405415 GCF_042767895.1 Penaeus vannamei
TACGACATGTGTATGTTTGTGTGTGTTTGAGGGAGTTATGTATGTGCATGAAAACAAAAAACTGAAAAGGAAAACTCCACGTAAACCCATCCCGGCCACCCATGACTCCGAAAGGCCGTTGCGCCGGTTCCAGTCTGCCAAACCGTACGACATGCCGGAGGCTGCCCGGCCGATACCTCAGCGAGAAGTGTTACTCCTCGCGCACACAGCCAGGGCGGAGGTTCAAACATTTCACGTCCAGGAGGGAGGAGGAGGGGAGGGGAATTAGAGGAGGAGAGGAGAGGGAGAGTGAGGAAGAGGAGAAAAAGAGGGAGGGGAGAGAAAGAGGGAGAGGAGAGAAAGAGGGAGGGAGAGAAAGAGGGAGGGAGGAGGAGAGAGGGAGGGAGGAGGAGGGAGATAGAGGAGAGAGAGAGAGAGAGAAAGAGAAAGAGAGAGAGAAAGAGAGAGGCAGAGAGAGGGAGAGAACTAGAAAGAGAGGAAAGGAGAAGAGAAAGAAAGAGAAAGAGAAAGAGAAGAAAGAGAAAGAGGCCCAGAAAGAGGAAGAGAGAAAGAGAAAGAGAGAAGAGAGAGAAGAGAGAGAGAGAGCGTGCCCATACGACATGTGTATGTTTGTGTGTGTTTGAGGGAGTTATGTATGTGCATGAAAACAAAAGACTGAAAAGGAGAACTCCACGTAAACCCATTCCGGCCACCCCTGACTCTGGGAGGCCGTTGCGCCGGTTCCAGACTGCCGAGCCCCTACGACATGCCGGATGCTGCCCGGCCGATACCTCAGCGAGAAGTGTTACTCCTCGCGCACACAGCCAGGGCGGAGGTTCAAACATTTCACGTCGGGAAGGGAGAGGGGGAAGGGAGGGGAAGGGAGAGGGAGAGTGAGAGTGAGGGAGAGGGAGAGAAAGAGGGAGGGAGAGAAAGAGGGAGGGAGGGAGAGAAAGAGGGAGGGAGAGAAAGAGGGAGGGAGGGAGGGAGGGAGGGAGGGAGGGAGGGAGGGAGGGAGAGAGAGAGAGAGAGAGAGAGAGAGAGAGAGAGAGAGAGAGAGAGAGAGAAAGAGAGAAAGAAAGAAAGAGAAGAAGAAGAGAAAGAGAAAGAGAAAGAGAGAAGAGAGAGAAAGAGAGAGAAAGAGAAAGAACGTGCCCATACGACATGTGTATGTTTGTGTGTGTATGAGGGAGGGACGTATGTGCATGAAAACAAAAGACTGAAAAGGAGAACACCACGTAAACCCATCCCGGCCACCCATGACTCTGGGAGGCCGTTGCGCCGGTTCCAGTCTGCCAAGCCCCTACGACGTGCCGGATGCTGCCCGGCCGATACCTCAGCGAGAAGTGTTACTCCTCGCGCACACAGCCAGGGCGGAGGTTCAAACATTTCACGTCGGGAGGGAAAGGGAGAGGGGGTGGGGAGGGGAGAGGGGGGAGGGGAGTGAGGGAGAGGGGGGAGGGGAGTGAGGGAGGAGAGAGAGGAAGATGGGAGGAGAGAGGAGAGAGAGGAAGAGGGGGAGGAGGGAGAGGGAAGAGGGGTAGAGAGGGGAGAGAGGGAATAGGGAGAGAGGGAGAGGAAGAGGGGGTGAGGAGGGAGAGGGAGGAGGAAGGGAGGAGGAGAGAGAGGAAGAAGGGAAAGGAGAAGGGGGAGAGAGGGAAAGGGAGAGAAGGGAGAAGGGAGAAAGAAGAGAGGAAGGAGAAGGAGAGAAGAGAGAGAACGTGCGCGCATGTGATCACCCAAAGACAAAACCTATAATCAAATCAGCATTTTAATAAATCATGATCGACATCTTAATCACTAACTCATGAACGCGCGACACATCAAAACAACAACCACCGTGACTGAGAAACGAACAAACAAACAAACAAACAAAAGGCAGGATTCCGAGTGAAAATAGGGAAAAGGGAGGAAACCCCGAGAGACAGGCGACCCGACGAAGCTGCATGCCAATGAAAGATCCGAACCCACGGCGAGGGCAATGGCGGAGATAATTTTCAGGGGAAGGAAATGTCGGAGGGAAAGAAATGTAATTTTTGGAAGTGCGTGTCTGCGTCGTCAATTCTGGAAGTGCACGTGCGTGTTGTAGGTTGAGTCGGTGGGTATGGATGTCGTAAGTCGGAGGGTGGAAATGGAGTAAAAAAAGAAAAAAAAAGAAAAAAAAAAGGAATATTATATATATATATATATATATATATATATATATATATATATATATATATATATATATATATATATATATATATATATATATATATAAATGTAACTCTGCAACAATGCTAAGTAGAAAAATGTTTAAGTATATATGTAACGTAATAATCGTTACAGGGAAGACAAAACTTTCCTATAAGTGTAAAAAATATAGATGTGAGAGGAAGTATCAAAATACAATATTCAATATTTGTAAATGTAAAATAAATAAATTTCCACAGTAAAATAATTTGAAACCTACTAAATAAATTTCCACAGTAAAATAATTTGAAACCTAAACTATATCGAGAAAAAATAAAATTACCAAACG
>NC_091578.1:6410415-6412915 GCF_042767895.1 Penaeus vannamei
GTAGTATGGTGAGAATTCCATATTAATATACTGAGGTAGTATGGTGAGAATTCCATATTAATATACTGAGGTAGTATGGTGAGAATTCCATATTAATATACTGAAGCAGTATGGTGAGAATTCCATATTGAGGTAGTGCGGTGGGTTCATAACCTTAGCGAAAATATATACTGAGCTATGGTGGGAGGGTAGGGGAAGGAAGGAGGGAAGGAGGGAGGGAGAAAGGATTAGGGATGGAGGTATAAGGGAAAGGTGGGGGAGGGGGAGTGTAGGAGGGGTTAGGGAAGGAGGAAGGAAAGAAAGGAGTGGGAGGGAGAGAGGAAGGAAAGGAGAAGAAAGAAAGCAATGTGAGGGAAGGAAAAGGGAAGGAGGGAAGGGGAGGAAAGGAGACAGATCAGGGTGGGGATGAAAGAATAACGTAAGGAGTGAGGACAAGAGAGAAAGAGAGGAAGGAATGAAGGGTTAGGGAAGGATGGAGGGAGAGGAGGATGGAGGGAAATAAAGGGCAGGAAGAGAGGGTACGAGTAGGTTTGAGAAACAACATATTCTTTAAATTATCGTATTCCCTTCTTCCCTTCTCCTTCCCTCCTTGCCCATGAGGTAAATTATTCAATGTTTGTTTCCTTGTTGCCGTATTTAAACTGTTATTCTTACTGATGCTGTAGATAATTATGAAGACAATTACTTTGGTATTTGTAGTTTTATAGAAAGGCTTGTGCTCTCTGTCACTCCCTCCCTCCCTCTTCCTCCCTGTCTCTGTCCTCTCTTCTTCCTTCCTTCCTTTACTTCCTCCCTCCCTCCTCCTTCTCCCTTCCTTCCTTCCCTGTCCTTCCTGTCCTTCCTTCCTTCCTTCCTTCCTTCCTTCCTTCCTTCCTTCCTTCCTTCCTTCCTTCCTTCCTTCCTTCCCTCCCTCCCTCCCTCCCTCTCACGGAAATAAACGTAATATGGAGTACCTGTCTTTTATAAACAGTATGTAAAAATTGTGATTAAGATCCATAACTTATAATTAACATGTGTTCTCGCTAATCATTTTCCTACATCAGCAATTAATTTCATCACCGTTATTACCGTCGTGGAAGCGCAAAGCTCATTAAACGGCAGTAAAGTGGAGATACGCATTTTTTTTAACTACAGAGACCTTAAATACCGTAATAAATTTAATAACGAAAACGAGGATTTCATGAACTTTCCGTGCCATCGAAATTGCTCGTTGCAAAAGGTCTCGTCTCCTTTAAGCAAGAATATTAAAATTGAAAGAACGAGAAGAAAAAAAGAAGAAAAAAAGGGGAAAAGGAAGAGAGGAGACAATTGCCCAAGGAGGGAGAGAGAGAGAGAGAGAGAGAGAGAGAGAGAGAGAGAGAGAGAGAGAGAGAGAGAGAGAGAGAGAGAGAGAGAGAGAGAGAGAGAGAGAGAGAGAGAGAGAGAGAGAGAGAGAGAGAGAGAGAGAGAGAGAGAGAGCGACTGGCCCAATGGACGAAAGAAAGGAGACAGCGGCCCAATTCAGACTTCCTTCCCGCCCAAAATAAACGTCTCAGATCTTGAAGACTTATTGATTCGTCCGACTTTTCTGATGCCCATTTTGAATCGCTCTCCATGACAGTTTTCGGCGGAAGTCTCTGCACCTGCTTACCGTTTCTCGTTTTTACATTACATTACGCATTTGTTGCTGGCGACTGCCTTTGTTTGATGGGGTTTCGTGTAGAATTAGCTATATTTCATGTTTATTAGAGAGCGATTTTATAAGGAAATATGCATCGTCATTCATATGAATAGTCATAAAAATCATAATATTACGTAATGGTTCTTTACTTGTTAAGGTGCTGTCACACTAGCACGTTTTCCGTCATTTTTTTGACATTTTTATTGAACAGAAATACAAACCTTCTCGAATATAGCTCTTGATTTGACTATGCTTGGCTAAAAAAAAGTTGACGGAGAAGGTTCTCAGACGGAAACGACCATTATCGTCTGACTGTGAAATCGACAATTCGCTCAAAAATTGACAAAATTTCAGAAAATTGTAAAAAAATTGACGGAAAAAGTGCTAGTGTGACAGCACCTTTAGGTTAACGCTAAAATAAACACGGCTGTCATGATGTTCACTCAATTGGCATTAAGTAGAGTAGTCAATTTTTCTTGAGCTGTGCTGCAGTGTTTATACTGCGAAATGACTATACAGTGTATGTTTCCAGGTCAAGCCCGCCCTGGAGAGCATCGAGAGGGCCCACCTAAGCGCAGACGCCCTGGCCGCGCCCTGGGCCCCCGCGCTCTACCACGCCAGGTGCGACGCAGGGAAGGAGTCCACGCTGGTTCTGGAGAACATGTGTCCCCGCGGCTACAAGGTCGAGGATTTCAACAAAGGCCTGAGTTACGGCCAGACGAAGTCCGCTCTGGTGGCCATCGCCAACTTTCACGCCGCGTCCTACGCGCTGGAGGTGAAGGAAGGGAAACCCCTGCAGGAGCGGTTCCCGTTCTTGTACTCGGTGGAACAAGCGGTGAA
>NC_091578.1:6420453-6422953 GCF_042767895.1 Penaeus vannamei
ATATATGTGTGTATGTATATATGTACATATGTATATATGTATATATATACATACATATATATATATATATATATGAATATATATATATATATATATATATATATATATATATATATATATATATATATATATATATGTATGTATGTAGATATATACATATATATAGATATATATAAACATATATATATGCACACACATAAATATATAACCATTGATATATATATATATATATATATATATATATATATATATATATATATATATATATATATATATATATATATATATATATATAGAGAGAGAGAGAGAGAGAGAGAGTGAGAGTGAGAGTGAGACAGAGAGAGAGAGAGAGAGAGAGATCAAGTTAGCACTACACTAAAATAAAGTTAGCAATATCATCAACGTAATCTAGAGATAACATGCACAAACGTATATGAAGAAAAGAAGAGACAAAGCTGAGGAAAAACAAAAAACTGACAAGGGAACTTTTCTTTTTACATCTTTTTGTTTATTCATTTTACAGAAATGAAATAAATAGCGAATAATCTTTCATAATTTAGACCATTATAACATGTTGATATGGCTGTATGTATAGGAACACACACACACGAACACGCACACGCACACGCACACGTACATGCACACACACACACACACACACACACACACACACACACACACACACACACACACACACACACACACACACACACACACACACACACACACACACACACACTTGGGCATTTTCACCCTTAATTGAAAGTCAGTGAAAATCTTCTGGATATAATTGGTGTGAGGTGTTAGGGAGTAAAAAAAAAAGAGGATGGTTAACTATTTCATTGCTTATCGCTGGACAAGATAAGAGGATTTTCATGTTAACTTTAAGTGGAGAAAACCAAAGGAAGTGGAAACCAGAATTGAAGAAAAACATTTTAGTTTTTTTTTTCATCTTCATGGGAACGTCTGGGGAGGTATATTGGTCAGGGAAGGAAATGGGGAAGGAAGCGCAAGGTGCAGAGTCTACCTGTTAATTAACCAGTTATGTGTGAACGAGGGTAAATCAACATTTCTTGGTTATCTCGTGAAGTTGCAACACACTTGGGCGAAAATGTATTCACTCAATCGGAGGTTTTGTTGCAACCTTGTTAGATATTTTTGGTTGTTTATTATTATTATAGATTATATAGTTTTTGGTTGCAAGTAATTCCGATTATCAGAATAAACGTTATTTTTTTTGGGGGGTATAATTCTAACTTTATTCATGAACAAAAGACATAATCCAAGGCAGAGTTGTTGACATAATTAAGATTTATACGTACAATCCTTCTTTATTTGGGGGGGGGGGTTGCCTCAAGAGAGTGCAGAGAATCTATCAGCATCATCAGGGACCTCGAGCAGTTTTCTACATAATCAGAGGCTCAAGTAAAATACAGTAGACGGGAGATACGGGGTTCGACATCTACCATAAGGAATCTTTCTACTTTATCTTATCTTTCAGCCTTTTAAAATCCGAACATGGGCGGTGTCTTTCTTCTTTAAGGCATCGTAAATCGGATAATGAAATCCATTGGAAAATCCTTGCATAGTTGAGTCTTTAAATAATTCACGCACCAGAGAGAGTCCAGTAGACACGGGCACAGGTCGGAATCTCTAATTAGCTTTATTACATTTTACCTTATTTTTTACATGAATTGAAGTAGAGCGGATTACGGGTCGCTGTTAGTATACGGAAATGTGAAGTAAATCACAATTTTATGAAGAGAAAGAAAGAGAGAGAGAGCGAGAGAGAGAGAGAAAGAGAGAGAAAGAGACAGAGAGAGACAAACACACACACAGACAAAGAGAGAGAAAGAGAGAGAGAGAGAGAGAGAGAGAGAGAGAGAGAGAGAGAGAGAGAGAGAGAGATAGGACAGAGAGAGAGAGAGAGAGAGAGAGAGAGAGAAAGAGACAGACAGAGAGAGAGACACACACAGGCAAAGAGAGAGAGAGACAGCGAGAGAGAGAGAGAGAGAGGGAGAGAGAGAGAGAGAAAGAGAGAGAAAGAGAGAGAGAGAGAGAGAGAGAGAGAGAGAGAGAGAGAGAGAGAGAGAGAGAGAGAGAGAGAGAGAGAGAGAGAGAGAGAGAGAGAGAGAGACAGACAGACAGACAGAGAGACAGAGACAGAGACAGAGAAAGAGACAGAGACAAAGAAGGGGACAGAGAGAGAGAGAGAGAGAGAGAGAGAGAGAGAGAGAGAGAGAGAGAGAGAGAGAGAGAGAGAGAGAGAGAGAGAGAGAGAGAGAGAGAGGCAGAGAGAGAGAGAGGAGAGAGAGAGAGAGAGCGAGAGCGAGAGTGAGACAGAGTGAGAGAGAGAGAGAGAGAGAGAGAGAGTGAGAGTGAGACAGAGTGAGAGAGAGAGAGACCCAGTCCATATTCAATACAGTAATATCCCTGTAATCCAATAATCCAATGAGTTCCTGTAATCCGCCTGCCCCGTGTTGCAGTTGGGTCAGCCGAT
>NC_091578.1:6427953-6430453 GCF_042767895.1 Penaeus vannamei
GAAGTAATAATAAAAAAGGGAAGGGAAATATGTAAGAATAATCTTGAAAAAAAACACAAGCAAACACAATATATTATAAAAGAGCCAAATATATATAAAGATAACGAAGACGCCCAGACAAGGATAGGAATAGAAAACGGAGAAAAGGATGAATAGAAGATAATTGAAAAAAAAATGTAGTACCACGGGACTAGAGAAAAGAAGAAAAAGAAGAAAAAAACGTAAAAAGATGTATTTGTTTTTACAGATGCTTACATAATAGAATAATAATTTCTTATGAATGACATAATAACAATACTAAAACCTTGAAAATTTCCTAATGAAAATAATAATTCATAACAGTAATAAAATCTCAATGGTAATAATAAAATTAGATAATCTAATGACAAAGAAATCTTAATGATCAAATACTACTAATAAAATAAATGAAAAATAAAACGACAATGAAAAATAAATAAATTATAAGAATATTTCTGTAAACACATGTTACTCGACATTCACAGAAATAGCTAAAATAACCACAAATACATAACAATACGTAATAACACGGCTATTCACATTCTACATTGAAGAATACTACATAAACACGTAGCACAAGTGGATACATATGAACCAATGGGTGTATATAAATAGTTTATGATTAAACGTTTCTATCTAAGGAATCTATCTGTTTCTATCTAAACAAAGCAGATATGTTGCCAAGGGGAGAGGAGGAGGAGGAGGAGGAGGAGGAGAAGACGAAGGAGGAGGAGGAAGTGGAAGAGGAAGAGGGGGAAGAATAGGAGGAGAAGGAGATGAGACGAGAAGAAGAAGACGAAGATGGAGGAGGAGGAGAAGACGAAGGAGGAGAAGTAGAAGAGGAAGAAGGGGAGGAGTAGGAGAAGGAGAAGGAGAAGAAGGACGAGTAGGAGTAGGAGAAGGAGAAGGAGAAGGAGGAGGAAGAGGAGGAGGAGGAGGAGGAGAAGCAGGAGAAGGAGAAGGAGAAGGAGAAGGAGAAGGAGAAGGAGAAGGAGGAGAAGGAGGAGGACACGGAAGAGGTGGAGGAGGAAGAGGAGGAGGAGAAGGAGGAGGAGGGAGAAGAGGAGGAGGGAGAAGAGGAGGAGGAAGAGAGGAAGAGGAAGAAGAAAAGGAAGGCGCAAAATGGAAAGAACGAAAAAAAGAGAGAAGAAAGAAGAAAAATTGAGAAACAAACAGAAAGACTCGTTAAAATGTCTCAAGAACCAAAGACCAACGTTTTTTTTTAACCCTTCGATTATTTTTCTTATTTTTCTCCTTTCTTTTCGTTAGTTTGATGAATGAAAAAGGCGGATAAAGACAGGAAAAATCCCAAAATCGATTAAATAGTTTGACAGCGTGATGGGGGGAGTGGGAGGGGGGGGAGGAGAGGGAGAGCACTTGTGAGAAATTGGAGAGAAACAGGGATGGGATTCAATTAATTACTATTATCCTTATTATTGTTATTTTCATCATTATCATTATCATCATCATTGTTATCATTACTACTATTATCATCATCACCATAATCAAATTACTACTCTTATCGTCATCACCATCATCATAATTATACTCATCATCTTTATCGTTATCAGCTGATAATGGGCAAGGGGAAGATGCTAAGGGAAAGAAGGAGGGGAGGGGGGGCGGCACGACAAACCTGAATGGCCCTCCGTCAAGTACAACCTCGGCCGCGCCTTCCCCACCGTGAGCAGAATCGAGAGCAGTGCCAAGGGAGTGCCAGGGGAGTGCCAGTGAGGAGCAGCGGCAACTCCATCGAGACAAAGGAAGGTCCACGTGGCTCGACCTTGGACCGCTGGGCCTCGGATGTCATTGATAAGTGCCAGGTATTGGATTTTCGATTGGGTCGTCTGGAGAGGCTGCGCGACTAATAAGGGCAAGAAGCCGCCGGCCGGTGACCCTTGAGACGAAACTTCTGGGATTTTGATCTTTGTTATAGGCTCTATATACACATAGTAACTCTTCGCGGTTTATTCAGTGGGAATATATTACTTTTCCGTAAAATGTACTCATGCAGCAGTTCAGAATATTCATATCTACCTTTCGAATTGCAAAATGCATTTTCCTTAATCTAATTCATAACAGTAAACAAGAATATATTTGGAAATGGATGTGTCTCCTATAAAGGCACATAATTACTGCCCTCGGCTATTTCCAAGTCAATTTTAGTATTCTCATGAATAAAAAAACTAAATAAAATGTACTACATAAAAAAATACTTAGGTTTTCAATTAAATCAAAGAGATGCCAGATAAGCAGAGTAATCAAGACAACAATTTTGGCCCAAAAACTGTCTTAAAATCACTCTACAAGACGAACGGAAACGTGACCAAGATGGACGTCGTCGAACAAAGATCAGCGACCTCTATTTCAGTAGGTAAGTGCCTCACGTGCTCATGGAGGAAGCGTATTAATAGAAATTGCTGAAGGAGAGAAAACTGGACGAGCTTTTTAAGATTCGTCTCGTGTTCCCTTCTGCTAAGCA
>NC_091578.1:6450453-6457953 GCF_042767895.1 Penaeus vannamei
CTCCCTCTCTTCCATACCTCCTTCCTTCCTTTCTTCCTGTTTCCTCCTTCCTCCATTCTTCTCCTTTACCATTTCCTCCTTCCCTCTTCCTCCTCACTATCTTCCATTTTCCTCCTTCCTCCATTCTTTTTCTTTACCACCATTCTTCTCCTTACCACTTCCTCCTTCCATTTTCCTTCTTCTCCTTCCCTCTTCCTCCTCCTCCATCTCTTCCATTTTCCTCCTTCCTCCATTCTTCTCCTTTACCACTTCCTCCTTCCCTCTTCCTCCTCCCTCTCTTCCATTTTCCTCCTTCCTCCATTCTTCTCCTTTACCACTTCCTCCTCCCTCTCTTCCATTTTCCTCCTTCCTCCATTCTTCTCCTTTACCACTTCCTCCTTCCCTCTCTTCCTGTTTCCTCCTTCCTCCATTCTTCTCCTTTACCACTTCCTCCTTCCCTCTCTTCCATATCTCCTTCCTTCCTTTCCTCACTTCCTTTCTACTCTCTTCCTCCTTCCTCCATTCCTCTCCTTTACCACTTCCTCCTTCCCTTCTACCCCGGAAATATCAAGCATCCACCGTAGTTACTGACGGTGATCAATAAGTGTCGCCCCCCCCTCATCGTACTTCCTTCCCTCCCCCTCTCTCCCTCTCTCTCTCTCTTTCTCTCTCTCTCTCTCTCTCTCTCTCTCTCTCTCTCTCTCTCTTTCTCTCTCTCTCTCTCTCTCTCTCTCTCTCTCTCTCTCTCTCTCTCTCTCTCTCTCTCTCTCTCTCTCTCTCTCTCTCTCTCTCTCTCTCTCTCTCTCTCTCTCTCTCTCGTTCTCTCTTCTCTCTCTAGGACTCATTTTCTCTCTCCTCTCTCTCACTTTTTCTCTTCTCTCTCTAGGACTCTTTTTTCCCTCTCTCCTCTCTCTCCCTTCTCTCTATCTCTTTCTTTCTCTCTCTCTCTTTCTCTTCTCTCTCTAGCTCTCTTTTTCTCCTCTCTCTCTCTCTCACTAACTCTCTCTCGTTATTACTTTGAGTGCGTAAGTGGAGAGAACGAGAGAGGGAGATGTGAGAAGAAAGAGATAAAGGCAACGAGAGAAAAAGAGGAAGAGGAAGTAAAACAAAATCGGAAAAGAAAAAAAAAAGAAAAAGAAAAAGAAAAGAAAAGATTTTTTTAAGCGGAAGATAGAATTGGGAATAGGCATAGAGAGTTGATGGGGGGTAGGGGGAGGGGAGAGGGGTGTGAGGGAGAAGGGTGAGGTCAAAGGTCAGGAAGGTAAACGACTTCCTTCCCAGGTAATGATCACCGGAAGCGAGCCACGTGCGAGTGTCTTCAACCGCCCGTGTCATTACCCCCCCCCTCCCCCTGTTCTCTTGTCTTTCTCCCCCTCTTCCCTCGTTTCATTGTCATCTCCCCTCCCCTCTCCCCCGTACCCTCCCCTTCCTCTCATCCCCCCTCCCCCTCTTTAATCCTCCCCCACCCCTCCCTGCGGTCTCTTGTCATCTCCCCTCTCCCTCTGCCCCTTCCCCCTTCCCTCTTCCTCTGACCCTTCCCCCTCTCCTCCCTCTCCCTCTACCCCTTCCCCCTCCCTCCCCTCTCCCTCTACCCCCGTATCCTCCCCTCCCTCCCTCCCCTACCCCCGTATCCTCCCCTCCCTCCCTCTCTCTCTGCCCCTTCCCCCTCTCCCTCCCTCTCCCTCTACCCCAGTATCCTCCCCTCCCCTCTCCCTCTGCCCCTTCCCCCCTCTCCTCCCCTCTCCCTCTACCCCAGTATCCTCCCCTCCCCCCTCCCCTACCTCTTACCCCCTCTCCCCTCCCCTCTCCCTCTGCCCCTTCCCCCTCTCCTCCCCTCTTTTCTACCCCCGTATCCTCCCCTCCCCTCTCCCTCCTACCCCCGTATCCTCCCCCTCCCCCCTCCCCTACCTCTTACCCCCTCTCCCCTCCCCACCTCCCCTACCTCTTACCCCCTCTCCCCTCCCCTCTCCCTCTGCCCCTTCCCCCCTCTCCTCCCCTCTCCCTCTACCCCAGTATCCTCCCCTCCCCCCTCCCCTACCTCTTACCCCCTCTACCCTCCCCCTCTCCCTCTGCCCCTTCTCCCCTCTCCTCCCCCTCTCTCTCTACCCCCGTATCCTCCCCTCCCCTCTCCCTCTACCCCCATATCCTCCCCTCCCCCCTCCCCTACCTCTTACCCCCTCTCCCCTCCCCCACCTCCCCTACCTCTTACCCCTCCCCCTCCCTACCTCTTACCCCCCTCTCTCTCCCCTTCCCCTCCCCCATATGCTTTCAAGGCAACCGCCCGTGAGACACCAGGCGTCCATTTCGAGAGGGCGGCTTATAGCGTGTGTGTGTGTGTGTGTGTGTGTGTGTGTGTGTGTGTGTGTGTGTGTGTGTGTGTGTGTGTGTGTGTGTGTGTGTGTGTGTGTGTGTGTGTGTGTGTGTGTGTGTGCGAGTATCGATGTGTGTTTGTGTTTTTATTTGTATGTGTATATGTGTGTGTGTATGTTTGTGTACGAGTGTGAGTTTTATTTATGTGTATGTGTGTGTGAATGGGTGTATTGTGTGTGTGTGTGTGTGTGTGTGTGTGTGTGTGTGTGTGTGTGTGTGTGTGTGTGTGTGTGTGTGTGTGTGTGTGTGTGTGTGTGTGGTATGCCTATCCCCCCCATCCCACCCCCGCCACAAGTGTTAGGAAGTAGACTATTACAACAGTCCCCGACTCGTAACCGTGCATGTGGGAATCCCTCACCCTCTCCACCCCCAACCCACCCCAACCCCCCACTCCCCTCTTCCCCGCCCTCTCTCTACTCTCTGCCATCTCTCTTCCTACTCCCGACTCCCCTCCCCCTTTCTCTCCACCCTCACTCCCCTCTCTGCCTACCCCCTTTCTCCCCCCCTCAGGCCCTCTCTAATTCTCTGCCGCTCTCTTTCTACCTTCTTCCGTTTGACTGGATGTGATTTTCTCTCTCTCTCTCTTTCTTTATATCTATCTTTCAGTCTATCTATCTATCTATGTATCCATACATCTGTATACATGTATATATATATATATGTATATATATATATATATATATATATATATATATATATATATATATGTGTGTGTGTGTGTGTGTGTGTGTGTGTGTGTGTGTGTGTGTGTGTGTGTGTGTGTGCGTATGTGTGTGTGTGTGTGTGTGTGTGTGTGTGTGTGTGTGTGTGTGCGTATGTGTGCGTATGTGTGTGTGTGTATGCATACACACATACACACACACACACACACACACACACACACACACACACACACACACACACACACACACACATATATGTATATATATATATATATATATATATATATATATATATATATATATATAATACACACACACACACACATACACACACACACACACACACACACACACACACACACACACACATATATATATATATATATATATATATATATATATATATATATATATATATATATATATATATATACAAATATATATGTATATACATACATATATATATATATATATATATATATATATATATATATATATATGTATATACATACATATATATATATATATATATATATATATATATATATATATATATATATACAATATATATATATATATATACATACATATATATATATATATATATATATATATATATATATATATATATATATATATATATATATATAAATGTATATATACATATACACATAAACACACAAAAACATACACACACACACCCATACACATACACACACACACACATATATACTAGTATGTATATTTATATAGATATATGTATATATATGTAAACATATGTATATATATACATATATATAAACACATATATTTAGACATGTGTGTATACACCTTTTTTCTATTTTTCTTTTATCTCTTTTTCTCCTCTCCCGTTTCCTCTTTTATTTCCGACCCTTTCTAAACCTCTCTCTCTCCTATTCCACATGCCACACAGCACCCTCCCCCCCTCCCTTTCGCCCACCCACCCCATTTCGCCCTTTTCGCAGTGAAAGGTCGCCATCCACTTAAACCTTCGAAATTCCAATACCGCGGCATTTGGAAGGCTAAATGAACATGATAAAAACACGTGGGTTCCTATTGCACGTTATTTCCACATCAAAGAGAGGAAGGGCAGGTCGACCACAATGACGTTTGTGGTCTATGATTACATGACTGGGCCGCTTGTCGTGTGTCTGTGTGTCTGTCTGGTCTGTCTGTCTGGCTCTCTGGTCCGTCTGTCTGTCTGGCTCTGTCTGATTGTATATTTACCTGTCTGTCTATTTCATTCAATCACTCTACCTTGTTGGTTTGTCTCTCTTTTTTCTCAAATGAACAGGAGGGCAGATTAATGGGCAGAAAGATCTAAATCATGGAAAAGTACTATATTGGTAAATCTGAAAACATCCCATATGTTAAGTAGAAACACAGACACCATGGAAAATATCGTTTAAATTAGTTAGAAACACAGAACCCAAACCTCTTCCTGTCATTCTCAAACAAGTTCTTCCTCTCTCTCAACTACATGACAATCGCTATGAGAACTATTTACACAAACTATCAAAACACACGAAATGGGAAACTTAAGGTGCCCCCTATTAGTCATATCTTTTCTCTTTTACTAGAAAACGCCGGTTGCAAGTTGCAGAAATAATTCCCCGGGGCAAAGAATGTCTTCAATTTCCTCCCAGGTCGGCCACGGGGAGTTGGGGAAAGTACTATTTACGGCGTCTTTGAAATTCGGAATAAGGAAGTATCCCCTGGGGAACGGTGGGCTTCTAGAGGCACCTCCTTATTTTCGTTAGTGTTAATGCTGATGACTCTATTCTCTCTCTCTCTTTCTTTCCTTCTCTCTCTCTCTTTTTCTCTTTCTCTCTATTCTCTCTCTCTCTCTTTTTCTCTCTATTCTCTCTCTCTCTCGGTTTCTCTTTCTCTCTCTCTCTCTCTCTCTCTCTCTCTCTCTCTCTCTCTCTCACTCTCTATCTCACTCACTCTCTCTCTCCTTTTGCTTCGCTCTCTTTTATTGCTCTTGTTCCTCTTCCCTTTTCCGAGGAGTGTGGTCATGGGGAGGGGAGGGGGGTAGATGTGGGATTTACCAAAATTATGATTCTGGCTGTTTTTTCTTCTTCCAAAAGAATAGGGAAATATTCCAGGGAAAGGGGGATTCCAACGAAATCTCTGGGATTACATAAATATACGTTTCTATGGTACAGCCCGCTGGAAGGGCTCGCACTATGAACTAAGGCAGCTCTTATTATCAATATTCAAACTGTATTCTCCTCTTCCTCTTCCTCCTTTTCTTCTTCGTCTTCTTCTCCTATTCCTTTTCCTCTTCTTCCTCCTTTTCTTCTTCATCTCCTCCTCCTACTCCTTCTCCTCTTCCTCCTCTTTTTCTTCTTTTTCTCCTCCTCCTCTTCGTATTCTTCTCCTCTTTCTCGTCACCCTCCCCCTTATAAAGTTGTTTCTTCTCCTTCCTCCCCATTCTTCTTTTTTCTTTTTCTTCTCTTCCTTCTTCTGATTCTTCTCCCTTTCCAACTCCAACTTTATGGCCAGCCACGTTGCTGCTCGTTTCTTGCTTCTAGTATATTGCTTTCTATTCTATTATGTATCCATATGAGCACAAACACAAACCAACGTGCACACAAAGATAAAAGAGAAACAGCCACAGTAAGACATGAAATTGTATCATTACGTTTCAAAGGCGCTAAAAATTCCTTATCAGTCAAAAAAAAAAAAAAAAAAAAAAAAAAAAAAAAAAAAAACGAAAAAAACGATGTTTGTTTGTCTGATGAGGAGAATTTGTCGAGTTCGATATGTAGCGATTCAATTTAATTTCTTTATTGTATTTTTTTCTTTGTTATTTATGTGCCTATATGATTCAGGTGGTTGCCTGTATGTGCATTGTTTATGCATAAAAAAATCAACAACTTCATGTAATTTCTTTAGTAAATCACTTTGCTTGTAAAAAAATAATATATTATACTTATAACAACAATGGGAATGCATCCACTAAACCGAATGATTTTATATTTGTAATATTGTCACTTTTGAAATATCTGTGATACTGTACGTCTGATATCAGCAACTGTGCTTACTTCATAAAAATCATACTCTATACACTTTATTATTTGAACTTTGGCAGCGTTATTTACGAGCTAAGATGTTGAAAAAAAACAATCAAACAAAAAGGGGTGAATACAGTATCTGCAGAATAATAATAGTAATAGAGAAAATCACAGAAAATAATTTCAGTTACGATTTATGGTTATAATGAACATAAAAGAAAAGGCGTTTATTTTCCTTTTTGATAACAGGAATGAAATTATCTTTACGATGCCGGCATACAGATTTTCTATGAAAAATAACTAAAAAAGTTGTAATGAATATTTTTATTTTTATTTTTACGTTGCAGCTTCGTTTTTTTCAATATATATAAGTCAAGGGATTGAATTAAAAAAAAAATGTAGGATATAATCCATATGTTTTTTATCTATTCATTTTCAATTTCAGAGCTTAAAAGAAAGAACAAAAAGCAAGGTAAGAAACTTATGTAAAGAATAGGATATGAGATTTTTTCTTTCTTCAACGTAGAATGTCAACATCCAATTTTAAAACAGAAAGTAAACTTTTGGATTTGATGAAGAAAAGTTTCAAGACTTTTTTTTCTTCCTTTTTCGTCCACCTACATCGTAAATTTATTCGCTAAGATTCTAGAACAGGCGCTACACTTCTACACAGCATTAACGAAAGCCAACACTTACCTTATCGAAGAAGCTGTTTAGTCCCAAAGTTTTATTTTGCTTTCTCCTTAACGACACTTTCCTTTTAAAGGCAAAGCACTTTATTCCACAGAATGTAGATACAGACAAAATACTCACTATTCTTTACCAGTTTAAACTGTCTTCCTACCAGATAAAATGCCTTACGGTGATAAGACGGCTAACTATACTCATACCACAGGAATTTTTCCCTTTCACTGCAAAGGCCATCAAACCCGTTTAAACTAGCTCGTTACCTCCCGTAATCTGTGGCTCAATAATTGCTGAAACTGTCATTGAGAACTTCGTAATGACAGTTTCTCGCAAAACATTAACTAGACCGATATATTTTACTGCAGTTGTATTGATTATTTGCCAGACGACTACAATGCATGCAATACAATAGACGGAAGAGCTCATTTGCCATCCAAACTTGTAATGAGGAAGGCAAAAATACATTTTAAATGAGGTATCGGATGGAGGGCTTTCAACATGAAGGAAACTGGAAATAAGTTTTTTTTTTTTTCTTTTTTTTTTTGCTCAGATTATGTATCATATTTAGAGTATCCGGTGTTGTGTTTTCCGTTGCGATACCGGGGGTTGGATGCTGGATGGATGAGAAGTTTTATCTCAGTGCTTTCTGTCTGTGCCTGTCTGTCTGACTATGTCTATCTGTCTCTTTCTCTCTCTGTCTCTGTTTGTCTCTGTCTCTGTCTGTTTATGTCTATGTCTATGTCTATGTCTATGTCTCTGTC
>NC_091578.1:6467953-6477953 GCF_042767895.1 Penaeus vannamei
AATAACAACAACAACAAAACACCAGACCTCCAGCCCAAAATAAGACGAGCAATGGGTCCAGCGGCAACCACACAGTGCAATCGTAATCTATGAGCTTCTGGCCATCCCACGTTATCGGAAACCACAAAGTTGGCCCTGATTGCGGCCTCCTGCCTCGACACTCGGCGAGATAACAAGCTTTTAAACGCTCAGGGAAGCTCGGTGAAAAGGGGTTGGTAGTGGGGCACGGGGTGGTAGGGTCATTGGCCTGGGTAATGGGTCGTTTGGGTGGCCTGGTTTCTCGATAGAGCTAATTGGGGGGGGGGGCTGGGTAGGGTATGTTTATAATCTTTCTGTTTTTTTTTGTTTGATTATCAGTCCTTCGAACCTTTCAGTGTTGAAGCGGGAATAAGGGAATAATCACATACGTGTAAACGGACTTACATACAGTATGTGCCACATAGAAAGAGACACCCGGAAACGCGCGCGCGCGCACACACACATACACACACGCACACACACACACACAAACACACACACAGACACAGACACATACTGTACACATATCCAAAAACTTCCGAACTCTAAAACAGAAGGAGAAAATGCTTCCGGAGCCACAAAGCCGCAAGAAAACATTTACTTGCTGAAGGAAATGCGTTTCCCTCCTCTGTTTTCTCCATTTTCTTTGATCTCTCTTTCTCTCTGTCTCTCCTTACATCTATTCGTCTGTCTGCCTTGCTGTTACCGGCTCTGCCTCTCTCTCTCTCTGTCAATCTATCTCTATCTTTCCTTTTTCTGTCTTTTTAGACCTGTCTCTCTGCCTGTCATTCTATTTGCCGTCTATCCCTCTCTCTCTCACGCCTTTTTTAGTTTCTTTTTTATCTTCATTTACGTCTTCCTGCATGCTTTTAACTATTTAATTTCTCCTTCATTTTGCCTTTTTACGACGTGTCTTTTTTTTTTATATATAACTCTCCCTCTCTCGTTCTCTCCCTCTCTTCGTGCCTCCTATTCCCTCCTCTCTATCACTGTCAGCCTCCAGGGTGAATGAGACCAAGCATAATCCAATAAGGATTTTCGGAAAGACCAAAGTAAAACCCACGCAGAAGTCGCCCGCGCGCACAAATGGAGAATAAAAAAGAGAAAAACATTTAGAGGTATTTTTCTTACTGTAATCATAAATACAAAAAAGCAAAGAAACAAAAAAGGTTATGGTGATGCCTTTGAGTGAGATTCCACTGCTATTTTTCCCTGCCTATCAGAAATCAACTTTATTTTTTTAAATCTACACAGGAAACGTCATATCCTGTGATAGTATGAAAAATGTCCAGGCGTGTGATTTCTTTGAATATCAGGATTAAAATATATGAAAAAAAAAAAAAAAACAAAGAAGGATCAAAGAGTACCATGCTAATCCCCAGACGAGTCCAGATCCACTGCAATCTCTCCTGCCAATTAAAACCCAACACAGCTTTCCAGAACAAAGATTTAATCATCGCATCGTACGAGATATGAAGAAACAATAACCAAGCTTTTTGACAAGGATACATTCTCTCCAATATTTTCCTCCCTTGTTCACAGGATAGGTGACGCGGACACAATGAAGTTAGCGTGGAAATGTGCCCTGGGAATCTGCAGCTTTCATCTCTCTCTCTCTCTCTCTCTCTCTCTCTCTCTCTCTCGCATATCTTGCCGAGGAGAGAAAACCCAAATTCCGGGAGAAAGGCGATCTTTAGTCTTTTATACTGACAGGGGAACATGCAGCGCCTGACACTTAAAACGCACAGCAGCCCGTGCCTGTTTCTTGTGTATGGTCTCTACCAAACATTTTCTTTGTTTTTAATTCTCGTTCTTTCGTGTTGTTCCGTCTGATTCAGCGCCTCCAAACGCGTTCCTTGCAAGACAACCTAACCTCTGCAGATACAAATGACCGAATTTTTTTATTTTTTATTTTGAAAGAGCCCTCACGCGTGCAAAGGAAAGCGACGGACAAAGAGGAAGCACTCGGAAAGCCTTTTGATGTAATGGGAAATGTAAAAAGGAACATAAAACAGTCAGACGTTGCTTTTTAGTATGAAGAAACCTGGCTTGGGAAACACACGCCTAGAGAACACACGCCCATGTACAGATAATTGGTAATTGTAATTATGATGGATATATATATACACAAAAATAAAATAAAATAAAATGAAAAAAGAGAAAGTAAAAAAAAAGAGAAAAGAAACAAGAATGGTTACAAAATCTAATATTGATACCGTTATATATATTTTTTTAAATACTGTAGGAAACATTACGTAAAATCACACCAGTTCAGAGAAGTTGCAAAGTTGATTTACCACACCACTGGAACACGTCTAACTTTGCATGCATGAGCTGCGTTGAAAACAATGGGGAAACTTGGTGCAAACTTTACCCCTCCCTTTAAAAATCTGTGTATCGAAATCATCCATTTATGCAACATATCTTTGGGGGTTTTAGTATGGGCACTTTTATACACAAGTATATACGTAGGAAGGTGTGGTGATGCATGGAAGGGAAAGAGAAGTAAAGTGATGAAAGGAGGTAGCGAATGAAATGCACATAGACACACAAGTATATAAAAATTTGTACTATTAGAGAGGGAGAGAGGGAGGGAGGGAGAGAGAGAGAGAGAGAGAGAGAGAGAGAGAGAGAGAGAGAGAGAGAGAGAGAGAGAGAGAGAGAGAGAGAGAGAGAGAGAGAGAGAGAGAGAGAGTGAGAGAGAGAGAGAGAGAGAGAGAGAGAGAGAGAGAGAGAGAGAGAGAGAGAGAGAGAGAGAGAGAGAAAGAAAATTAAACACGGACAAATGTAGAAAAAGACGTGTAAGACACATTAGAAAGAAAATTAAAAAGAAAAAAAAACGATAAAACGGGAGAAAAGAAGAACTCATAAAGAAAGAAAGACAAAGAAGACGCCAACATGCTACAGAACGACAAAGCTCGCCGCCCCGTCTCCCTCTCGCCCCTTCATCGCCCCTAATGCGCCGCTACTGTTTACTCCCCCATAAAGACCCTCCAATGCCCTCCCATTCCCCCTCATTAGCCAGTTCGTCACGGCTTACTGCCCCATTAGCACGTACTTGGGTGGTTTCGTCCCCAAACAGTTAGCGCGGTGAGACATATACATATATATATACACAAGCATGCATACATACATACATACACACACAGGTATGCATACTCGTACACACAGATATACATACATGTACACCGGCTTGCACACACACACACACACACACACACACACACACACACACACACAAACACACACACACACAGCCAAACACACACACACACACACACACACACACACACACACACACACACACACGCATACACTGCAAGTAGGATACACCCAGGGAATCCTATACACTAGCTTAATTATCTTGTCAGTTAAACGGACCACTTCTCTCTCTCTCTCTCTCTGTCTCTCTCTCTATGTATCTATCAAGTTCGTTCTCGCTCTCGTTCTCTCTCTCTCTCCTTCCCGCCCCCCTCCTTCTTTCTCTCTCCCACTCACTCACTTCCTCGCTCGCTCTTTATCGTTCTCTCTATCTGTCTCTATGTCTATTTCTCTCTCTCTCTCTCTCTCATCCCTGATTATCGATCTACCCTCATCTATCTATCTATCTCCCTCCCTCCCCCTCCCTAGCCCTCCCTCCTCCCTCTCTTATGACGTGAACAGGAAGTCCCGGGGTTTGTTTTTGCTCTGTGGCTGCAAGGGAAGCGGAGGCGGCGGTTTTGCTTGTGGGTGAAGCGGGAGCGTGGCTGTGGTTCCTCCGGCGCGACGGCGAGAGGGATGGGAAGCGGTAGTAGTGGCAGGAGCGGTTGTTTTAGATGCGATTATAGTAGTAGTCGTAGTAGTAATAGTATTAGTAGTAGCAGTTGTTGTTTAGTAGTAGTAGTAGTAGTCGTAGTAGTTGTGTAGTAGTAGTAGTAGTAATAGTAGTTGTTGTGTAGTAGTAGTAGTAGTAATAGTAGTAGTAGTTGTTGCTGTGTAGTAGTAGTAGTAATAGTAGTAGTAGTAATAGTAGTACTAGTTATGTAGTAGTAGTCGTAGTACTTGTCGTAGTAGTAGTAGCAGTTGTAATGGTAGCTATAATACCAACGATAATGATAGACGCAGCCAGTATCAGTACAGCAGCACAACGTTGTAATAAAGACATTCGCAGTTATATCAGCAGTGGATTTCGCATTGGCTTTATAGGTTATCGGCCAGTTTGTTAAAATTGCGCGAGAGCCGACCCAATTAACATTCATATATACGGACATGTATATATACAGAAATAAATGCATATCTGTCTATCTATCTTTTAGATATACATTTATCTATCTATATATCCGGTTATTCTGCACGTCTATATTGGTATAATGAATATTTATTGGGTCGGGCCTCGCACAGTTTTATTAAAGCGCAAACGGCCACAGGAAGAATAGTATGAGTAATAGTACCAGTAAAGGTGCTGTCCCACTAGCACTTTTTCCGTCATTTTTTAAAACAATTTTCGGAAATTTTGTCCATTTTTGAGCAAACTGTCGATTTTCCACTCAGACGATAATGATCGTTTCCGTCTGAAAACCTTTCCGTCAACTTTTTCAGCCAAGGATAGTCAAATCAAGAGCTATATTAGAGAATGTTTGTATTTATGTAAAATTAAATTGTTAAAAAATGACAGAAAAAGCCCTAGTGTGACAGCACCTTAATAACAGGATTCGTGTCTGGACTAATACTAGTATCAATTAGTGTAACAATAATAATCATAAAGTAAATACACAAAAATGGCGATACTCTTCGTAGAGAACGAATGTCGGATGGCAACAATTAGGAAATTAATGATATTAATGATGATAGCAACAATAATGATGATAATTCTGACTATAATAATGATCATGATGACAATAACGATAATAATGATAATGTTGATAATAAAGTAACGATGATAACTTTAAGGATGATAATAATAATAATAATAATATGATAATGGAAATGATAATAAAAACAAAACAATAACAGTAGTAACAAAAACGAATAAAAATATGAACAATTGGACAAACAAACAGAACAACACCAAGCCCCCCCCCCACCGTTCTTGTCCCAAAGAGAAGCGCGAAGGAACGCAGACGCGGCGAGAGAGAGAGATAGAGAGAGAGAGAGGGGGAGAGGAAAGAGGGAGAGAGGGAGAGGAGAGAGAGAGATAGAGAGGGGGAGGAGAGGGAGAGGAGGGAGAGAGGGAGGGAGAGGGAGAGAGAGAGATAGAGCGAAAGAGGGAGAGCGAGAGAGAGAGAGAGAGAGAGCGAGAGAGAGAGAGAGAGAGAGGGAGAGAGAGAGAGGGAGAGAGAGAGGGAGAGAGAGAGAGAGAGAGAGAGAGAGAGAGAGCGAGAGAGAGAGAGAGAGAGAGAGAGAGAGAGAGAGAGAGAGAGAGAGAGAGCGCCGAATGAGTCACGGTCACTCGGAGATCGCCACCGAGGTTCAGGCGAGGTTCAAAAGGCCACGGAGATGACCCCTGGTGATGCCATGCGCAGATTTAAACCTTTCAACAGGCTCGTGGATGCGGTCGATGGGGGCCGGGCTTGCAGTCACCCTCATGGCCTGCCTGAGAGGGGACCGGGAGGGCTGACGGTACGGCCTCTTTTCCAAAATGACGTCAGCCTTGCTTGTTTCGAGGGCGAGGTTTGAGATGCTCGAGTTTTCACGTTGTCGCATCCTGGGTTGGCTCTATGCTGCGGGGTTTGCGGTCCTTGGGGTACTGTGTGGATGGTGTGGGTTGAGGGTATGGTTGGCACACAGGCGGCTGTGCATTTGTAAACTCTGCGAGGTAGTTTGGTTTTATTATTGTTATTACTATCATGGGAATCATCGGTATTATTATCATCATTAATTTTCTGAGTGTTGAGATACATGTAGCTGGGCGCTTCTGCCTGTTTAAGTAATTCGTCTTATGCAACAACACATTCTCGTGAAAACTTCCATATTTGCTCATAAACTCATTAAAAAGCATAAGCAAGTCCCGCTTTCAACATATCGCAAACACATCCCTGATATAAATGTAATCACCGTACATGCATCAACACCTTTACTATGTCTTTCTCGCTCTCTCCCTCCCTCTTTCTCTCTCTCTCTCCCTCCCTTCGTCCCGCTCTTCCTCTTTCTCTCTCTCCATTACGCGACCCTATCCTAAAGACCCTATCATAAACTCATTCCAAAGCATAAGCAAGTCCCACTTTCAACACATCGCAAACACAACCCTGATATAAATGCAATCACCGTACATGCATCAACACCTTTACTCACTCTTTCTCGCTCTCTCTCTCCCTCTCTTCCTCCCCCTCTCCCTCTTTCTCTCTCTCCATTACGCGACCCTATCCTAAAGACACTCGTAAACAGCTTAAATAAGTGTCGAGCAACGGGGAAACGCGCGCGCGGGTCCACCTGTTCGTTCTCCTTTGTTGCGAAGCCGCCGCGCGTGAGCCATTATGTGGAGCCATCGCGACAAATAGATGCTGTGAATTATGCAACATAGCGCAGCAGTCGACGCCCTTGCTTGCTAATGTTATTGCAAGGACAACATTCGCCTCGCTCCTTTAAAATCGCGCACGCACACATGGTTCCAATTCGTCCTCGACTCGCATCAACGCGAGCTCGCTAAAAGCATGTACGTGCTTGTCGAGAGACGTGTTCGGACAAGCAGGCGGATGCACAGATGTATCCGAGAGGAGGGAGAGAGAGGATGAGGGTGAGAAAGGGAAGGGGAGAAAGGGAGAGAGAAAGAAAGAGAGAAAGAGGGGAGAGAGAGAGAGAGAGAGAGAGAGAGAGAGAGAGAGAGAGAGAGAGAGAGAGAGAGAGAGAGAGAGAGAGAGAGAGAGAGAGAGAGAGAGAGAGAGAGAGAGAGAGAGACGGGAGAGCAGAGAAGAGAGAGAGAGAGAGAGAGAGAAAGGGAAAGTGAGTGTAAGAACGAAAAAGAAGAAAGCATGAAAGTGAGAGAAATATAAAGAAAAAGAGAAAGAGAAAAATATAAAGAGGAGAAGGTGAGAGAGGTTTAAAGGGATATAGAGAGAGAAGAAAAGGAGAAAGAGAGAGAAAAGAGACATAGTAAGAAACTGAAAGAAAAGAGATAGAGGGGGGATTAATTACGTGTATATAACCTTATAAAATTTAGATTTGAATTTCCAATGTCATTATCACACTAACTGCCTGACGCTCAATGACACTGACACCTTACCAAAATATTACTAATACTAATAATAACAGGGAAGGAGAGAGAGAGACAGACAGACAGACAGAGAGAGAGTGAGAGAAAGAGAGCGAGAGAGAGAGAGAGAGAGAGAGAGAGAGAGAGAGAGAGAGAGAGAGAGAGAGAGAGAGAGAGAGAGAGAGAGAGAGAGAGAGAGCGGGAGGAAATTGAATCGAGATCGAGAAATGGAAAAATGAAAGTGTAGAACGAAGAAAGAAAGCATAAAAGAGAGAAAAATATAAAGAAAAGGCGAAAGACAAAAAAAAAGAAAAAAGAAAACGAAAGAAAGGAAAGGAAAGAGAGGAAGACACCCCGAATACTACAAACTAAAAATCACACCTCCACCTCCCACCCCCCACCCCCTACCCCAGCCCCCTAATGTCCCCGATCGGTTGCGTGTCAAGCGATTCGTGCTTCGAAATGCGACCGAATCAACGAA
The DNA here is from genome assembly GCF_042767895.1 of Penaeus vannamei. Lineage (NCBI taxonomy): Eukaryota > Metazoa > Arthropoda > Malacostraca > Decapoda > Penaeidae > Penaeus > Penaeus vannamei. Next base: position 6,475,621 of record NC_091578.1, read on the forward strand.
TCGAACTGCATCTCGATTGCCTGCGTTTCTGTTGTTCCAAGATGATTGCCTGATTGTCCTTTGTTGCCGCGACTCTAAGGAGGTCTTTGTTGTTCTTGGCCCTTTGCCATGAGTGAATGGGAGGGGGGGGGTGAGGGTGTTGCCGGGTCATTTCATCGGGTTGGCTTGGCGGCGGGGGTGAGGTTTGGGAGGTAGAGGGAGGGGGGGCTTGATCGAGGGAAGGGGGAGGAGGGAGGGGGAGGGGTGTTGCCGGGTCATTTCATCGGCTTTGGCGGCAGAGGTATGGGGGGAGAAACTTGATGGAGGAAGGGAGGGTTGGCTTGATGTGTAGTTTGGCTTGACGGCGGTTGAGCTTGGCTTGTGAGGAGTTTGGCTTGGCGAATTATTGGCTTGGCGGCGGGGGTGAGGGTTGGGAGGTAGGGAGGGGGGGGGGCTTGATGGAGGCGAGGGGGGGGGGGGGTTGGCTTGATGTGTAGTTTGGCTAGACGACGGTTGAGTTTGGCTTGTGAGGAGTTTGGCTTGGCGGGTGTTGGCTTGATGATGATTGCTTAACGAGGAGTGAATTGACCTGAGGGCGAGGAGTTCGGCTTGACGGAGGGGGGTTGGCTTGCCCGCAGTTGAGTTTGGTGGCTTAGCTTGGTGGAGCGGCACCGTCGAAAGCAAGAAATGCGGATCACGTGATGGTGATTTGACCTCGGACGCTGCGGTTATGCCATAAACGCGACGACGGCCTTGACAGCACACGTAAAGCCCCGGGGAACGATATCGACGCCTGACTTTGAGGTTTTGCGTCGAAGAACATGTGTCAGACGGAAGTGCAGGAAATGCCACGTCATCATTTTTACAGACGAGCGATAGGGCACGCCGGCTCGGAACCAGACGGCATTCTGTTCTTCGGAAGGCACAATCGACGTACAAACATGAGCACTGTTCAGCGTGTTATCTTGAACGCGTCAGCATGTGCGAGGGCGCTGAGAATCCCGCTCGAGAGACTGCTATAAACGGCATCTGTTTATTGCGTTATTTTTTCGTTTCGTTCAGATAAATATATGAAAAGAAAACATAATTATTCCTCAAAAAAATAATATAAACATAATTATTCCTCAAAAAAATAACCCAACTGTTTCAAAAGGATAAGTCAATCACCAATATCCTTTTCAAACCTCATATACTTGTCACTGGATTTAAAATGACCCTTTTCTTCGTAATCATAGTTAGGCTTTCACCGTTTAAGAGCATCGACGTAGATTTCTAGCAAGGCAACGGAGAAGGAATCTGACATCCGAGAGGGTTTGTCTGACAGGAAAGGAGGAGAATCCATTTTTGTGTTTATCTTTTGTTACTTTTGTTGCTACGTGGTATTTGCATAAAATGCAGGGGGGAAAGAGAAAGAGGGAGGGAGGAGAGGGACAAATAGAGATAGATCAATAGAGAGATTGATTGAAAGAGAGAGAGAGAGAGGAGAGAGAGAGGGGGGGAAGAGTGCAACGAGAGAGAGAGGGGGGAAGAAAAAGACCGAGAGAGAGAGAGAGAAAGAGAAAGAAGAGAGAGAGAGAGAGAGAGAGAGAATGAGAGAGAGAGAGAGAGAGAGAGAGAGAGAGAGAGAGAGAGAGAAAGAGAAAGAGAGAGAGAGAGAGAGAGAGAGAGAGAGAGAGAGGGAGGGAGGGAGGGAGGGAGAGGGAGAGAGAGAGAGAGAGGAGAGGAGAGAGAGAGAGAGAGAGAGAGAGAGAGAGAGAGAGAGAGAGAGAGAGAGAAAGAGAGAGAGAGAGAAGAGAGCGAGAGAGACAAATAGATAGAGAGAGAGGAGAGAGAGAACGAGAAAGAGAAAGAAAGAGAAAGAGGGCGAGAGAGAGTGAGAGGAAGGGAGCCAACCGAGAGAGAGACAGAGAGGGAGATAGAACGGCAAAAAAATCACATATCCATTTTCCATACACGCGGTCCAAGTCACCAGGGAATCGCCCTTCCGCATCGCCCTTTGAAGAGAGTGCAGGGAAAGGGGGGAAAGGGTTCAGACCTACAAAAGAAAGGCGATTATAGCAATAAAAACAAAAACAAAGTAACAAAACAAAAACAAAAAACCAAAACACAAACAAACATGAAGTGCTAAATAGTACGGTGTGTTGCAGAAGCTCTAAAGGAGACAGGGTGTTTAAGCAAGGGTGAAGGGAGACTATGCGAACGAGAAAATCATATAGTAATTAGTACAAGGTGGAAAATGGGTGGCATAAGAGCGAAGGGTATCCGATATTCAATAGTAAAGGGGGAGGGGGGGCTAAAGGAATAAGAGAATAACCGTGTACACTACTCCTTTCTCAAAATAGAATGTCCCAACT
>NC_091578.1:6495453-6500453 GCF_042767895.1 Penaeus vannamei
TAATTAGGTTGAGATTAATTCTGCATTTGCAAGGACATATTGCGCTTGCAAGCAGGGCGGTGATTACGCGGTCATCAGTGGCTGTGGCAGATGGCGGAGGGGATGGTGGTGGTGGGGGGGGGGGGGGGGAGGGGGGATGCTGGAGGGGAAGAGGAGAGGAAGAGGAGAGAAGGGAAATGAAAAAGAGGGAGAGGGAAGGGAGGGATGCTGGAGGGAAATAGGAGAGGAAGAGGAGAGAAGTGAAAGGAAAAAGAGGGAGAGGAAGAGGGAGAGAGAGGGAAGAGGGAGTAGAGGGAGAAGGGGAGAGAGGGAGGAGAGAGGGAAGAAGGAGAAGTAGAGTGAGAGGGAGATAGAAGACAAGAGAAGAATAGAGAAGAAAAGAGAGAAAGAAGGGCTAAGAGAAACGAGAAAAAGGGTGGTATAGAGGGTGCAAGAAAGAAGTGAAAGGGAGAAGGGAGAGAAAGAATAAAAGAAAGTGAGATACCTTTAAAAATAGATACCAGGGACAAGCATACCCAGAGGTAGAGACAAGAGCAGAGGAAATGAGTTCTTGTGTCACGAGCTGTAAGGAAATGGGTAAGGAAAAGAACATTTTTTTAAAGACAATGAAGATGATTTTGATTAATATTATCCTTAAAAGACTGACTCAGGGAATGGAAATGACACATATGAACACACGAAGAAAGATGAACAAAGGAATATCCAGAAAGATGAACAAAATATAACGCCCAGAAAGGTGAACACAGGGAGAGATGGACCCATAAGAACATACAAAAATATGAACATGTAGGAATACTTAGAAAGGTGAACACAGAGAGATGGATACACAAGAACACACAGAAATATGTTTACAGAGAGAACACACTGTAATGCTCAGAAAGGTGAATACACAGGGAGATGAACACACAAGAACACACAGAAAGATGAACACCCAAAGAACACACAGGGATACCCAAAATGCCGAACACAGAGATGAGCATACAGGAACACAGGACAAATATGAACACACAAAAAGACGAACACAGAAAGGCAGATATAAAGGTGAACACACACGAGTTCACATGCGGGCCAGACGGAAAGATGAACACACTAAAGGATGAACAGATGGGGACAGAGGAAAAGATGAACACCGAATGATGAGCACAGGGGGACAGACGGAAATAAGAACGTAAAGGAGCAGAACATATAGTAAAGGGTGAACGTAGATTCGTTCAGACGGAAAGAGGGAAGCACAGGTTGACACAGATAAATTAATACACAGTATCACAGACAAGAAGATGAACACACAGGGACACAAAAAACAGGTTTACACGCACACGCAAACTTAATTGAACTCGCACACGTACACGGACATCCACATGCATATGCACACAGACAAACACACGCAACACACACACACACACACACACACACACACACACACACACACACACACACACACACACACACACACACAGAGAAAGAAAGAGAAAGAGCAAGAACAAGAGCAAAAGATAGATGAAAACCCTAAACAAACACGAAGAAATACAAAGCACATAAAAAACATTAAGACGCCCTCGCACAAACATAAACGGAAAAAAACGTACACACAGAAACGCACACAGACGATAACACAGGTAGTAGGCTAAGTATCGCAAAGGGACATCAGGGAACAGGGATCGCCCAACGCATCCAACAACGGCTTAAAACACTGAGTCAGCCAAACAGAAAATTCCGTTTCCCAAACAGAAAGAGAAAACAAACTCTATATGCAGAAATAGTTACAGTGTTTTAGAAATAGTTAGTGTTTTTTCTTCGGGAGGGGAAAGTTACTGCTCCCGAGGGTTCAGGACTTAGCTTTGTAAAGAATGTGCTCGAACGAAAAACGAATCGAGTTTATTGGTGTCCCTGATAAGATGGCGAGTCGCAAAGGTGGTGAGATTTTATTGTTTTTCTTTAGCTTTTTTTTTATTTATTATTGTTATCATTATCTTATATTATGATTTTGAGAGAGAGAAAGAGGGAGAGGGGGATGGGGAGGGAGAGGAGGAGGGAGAGGGAGAGGGAGAGGGGGAGGGAGAGGGAGGGAAAGGGAGAGAGAGAGAGAGAAATAATAAAAGAGAGAGAGAGAGAGAGAGAGAGAGAGGAGAGAGAGAGAGAGAGAGAGAGAGAGAGAGAGAGAGAGAGAGAGAGAGAGAGAGAGAGAGAGAGAGAGAGAGAGAGAGAGAGAGAGAGAGAGAGAGAGAAAGGAGAGGAGAGAAGAATGTGAAGGGAAGAGCAGAGACAAAGGCAGAAATTGGCAGAATTTGGATCCAGCTGATGGAAAACTCGCTACCTTTTCCAAGACCAAACAACAGATGGCACTTGGGTTCTAATGTTGTCTCATAGTAAAAAGGAAAAAGAAAAAGAAGAAAAAAAAAACAGAAAAGAAAAAACGAAAAAGAAAAAAAAAAAAAAAAAACGAAAACGAAAAAAAACGATAAAGAAAAGAAAAAAACGAAAAAGGAAAAAAGTTTTTTTTTTTATCCCTCTTCCAATATCGTCCTGGAAACGAAGGGGAAACCAGAGACAAAGGAAAGAACAAGCAACTCGATAATGAAAAAGAGATGGAAAAAAGCGCCAAGATGGACGGACGGGCAGTCAGGAAGTTGAGATAGGAGGAAGAGGAAGGAAGGAAGATGGAGGCAAATCGGGAAGGACGAAGCTGGTTTGAAAGGAAGACGGACGAGGAGGTAAAGAGGAGGAGGATGTAAGGAAGAGCAAGAGGGGAGAGAAGATGTATAGGAGGATGGGAGGAAGAGGAAGAGTGACGAGGATATAAAAGGGAGGAGGATAGGAGGAAGAGGGAAAAGAAGGTAAAGAAAAGGAAGAGGAATATGGAGAAGATAAAGAATAGGAAGATGGGAGAAAGAGTAAGAGGAGCCAGAAGATAAAAACTGAGGAGGATGGGACGAAGAGGAAGAGGGGCGAGAAGATAAAGAAGAGGAAGAGGAATATGGAGAAGATAAAGAATAGGAATGGGGAGGAAGAAGAAGAGGAGTGAGAAGATAAAAACTGAGGAGGATGAGACGAAGAGGAAGAGGGGCGGGAAGATAAAGAGGAGGAAGAGAAGATGGAGAAGATAAAGAATAAGAAGATGGGAGGAAGAGGAGCCAGAAGATAAAAAGGAGGATGGGAGTAAGAGGAAGAGGCACAAGAAGTACCAACGAGAAAAGGAAGGATGGATGAGAGAAAAAAGGGAAAGAGAAAGAGGAGGAAGATGGAAAAGGAAGCAGCAACGACAAAGAGTGAAGGAAAAGGAGGATGGGAAGAAGAGATACAAGGAGATAAAGCAGGAAAAAGGATCGAAAATAAGAAGAAGAAAATAAGAAGGAATAGGGAGTGAAGGGAAAAAGCAAGGGAGAAACACTGGACCGGTATCGACATCAACAGCAAGGGAAGGAGCTGAAGGAGAAGAATAAGGAAAAGAAAGAAAAAGCAGATAAAATTCAAAAAGAAAAGAAGAGGAGGAGGAAGAAGAGGAATAATAATAATGATAATAATAATAATAATAAGAGGAAGAAGAAGTGGAGGAAGAGGAAGAGGACGAGGACAAGGAAGAGAAATAGTAATAAGATGGAGACGTTTAAAAATGGGAGAAAGAAAAACAAAAAAGGAGGAGCAGATAGAATAAGAGTTTGAGTAGGAAGCGTTGAATAAAGAAATGTCGAAAGAGATATCCGTCTGAACAATTCTGAACACGGCAGCGAAATCTGAACATGAATATTCCTAACTTCATTCCATCGCTGTCTTTCACTCTGACTCTTACGTCTTCTCTTTGCCCTCCCCCCCCCTCCCCCTTCACTCTGGCCCCCCTCCCGCTCTCTACTCGCACCTCCTCCATCCCTCCACTCACGCGTGCTCCCTCCCCCCCCTCCACTCTCACCTCCTCCCCACCTCCACTCACGCCTCCTCCCCCCTTCTCCCCTCTTCCACTCTCTCCTCTCTCCCCCCCTCCCCTCATCCACTCTCGCCCGCCCTCGCCACTCCACTCTCGCCCGCCCTCGCCCCTCCACTCTCGCCCGCCCTCCACTAACACCTCCTCCCCCCCTCCACTCTCGGACATCCCCCCCTCCACTCTCGCCCCCTCACCCCTCCACTCTCGCCCCCTCCCCCTCCACTCTCGCCCCTCTCCCCCCTCCATTCTCGCCACCTTCCCCCCTCCCCCCTCCCCACCCCCCCTCGCCCCCCTTTTGAGATGCAAATTCCCGGGAAATCGAACGCATCGAGGATATTCGGAGATATTGTCGGGGTTTGGATTACCGCCTTTTTTTTTTCCTTTTTTAAAAATCTTATGGCTCATTTCCCTGTTTTCTTTCGTAGATTGAAATCATGTGTTTTCTTTTTTTTGTTGTTGTTCTTATGTCTCTAGATTATTATGATTTTCTCATGGGTAACCGGCATTTTTTTTCATGGATTACCTTATCGTTTTCTCTGGTGGATTAATTTCGTGTTTTTCATTTTTAGTTCTTATCGATTATCGCCATCTTTATTTTATTTTCTTTGGATCTTCTCTTTCTTTCCTTCTTTTTTTTCTAATGAATCACCGCCATGTTTTTCTCATGAATTATCGCTTATTTTCTCTTTTTTGTTGTCTTCCATCACTGCCAATTTTCTTGCATTTCTTTTATTATTATTTTTCCTTTTTTTTTATTCTCATAGATCTTTTTTTCATGGATTGTCTTTTTTCTTCTTGTTTTTTCTTCTTCTCATGGATCATCATCATTTTTACAAAGATTAAACTTTTTAAAATTTTATTTTGTTCTCATAGATCACCATTATTATTATTATTTTTTCATGTACAGTCTCTTATATTTCCTCATTTTTCTTCTCATGGATCACCGCCATTCTTTTCTTCCATGAATTATTGTCCTTTTCCTCCTATTCTTTCGGTGTCTCTCACAGAGATGACTGTCTTGTCCTTGTGTGAAGGATGAGGGGAATAAAAGATGGAGGAGATAAAGAGGAAGAGGATGGGAGGA
>NC_091578.1:6505453-6512953 GCF_042767895.1 Penaeus vannamei
GACTTTACCGTCCGGTTTCCCCCGAACGTATATTCATTATGTAGATGGGGTATTGTATTGACCATTAGTGCTAATAACATCCGCATTACCAAAACAAACAGGTAATCAACAACAACCCCTGTTCCTCCCCCCGCCCCCCTGCTCCCCCACCCCCCTGGCTGCCACCTCCACCTGCTGTGATTAATCGACGCAAACGCAAACTCCTCGCACTCTGGGGATTTCTCTCCTGGTAGAATTAATCACTGGAAGGGGAATGGGGAAGAGGAAAGAGAAGGAGAAAGGAGGAAGGGGGAAGAAGAAGGAGAAGGGGGAAGGAGAAGGGGAAGGGGAAGAGGAGGAAGGGGGAAAGAGGAAGGGGAAAAGAAGGGGAAGAGGAAGGGGGAAAGAGGAAGGAGAAGGAGGGAAGGGGGAGAGGGAAAGGAAGGAAGGGGAAGGGCGCGGAAGGGGAAGGCAGAAGGAGGAAGGGGAAAGAAGGGAAGAGGGAAGGGAAGAGGGAAGGAGAAAGGAGGAAGGGGAAAGGAGGGAAGGAGGAAGGGGATGAGGAAGGAGACAGAAGGGGGAAAGAGGAAGGGGAAGGGAATAGGGAATGGGGAAGGAAGGAGGAGGAAAGGGGTAGGAGGAGAAGAAGGGGATAGAGGAGTAGGGAAGGAGGAGGAAGGGGGAGGAAATGAGGGGACGTGGCAAAGGAAGAAGGAGAAGGGGAAGGAAAAGGGGAGAAGGGGAAGAGGGAAAGGAAAGGAGGAGGGAAGGGGGAAAGGAGGAAGGAAAGTGGACAAGGAAAAGAAAATAGAAATGAGAAGGAGAAAGAAGAGGGCGAGAGGAGATGTAAACGGGTCAAGTGAAAGAGGAGGGAAATAGGAAATGTGAAGGAAAGGGGGAGAGGGGTGTGTGTGGGAAGAGAAGGGGAAAAATAAGGGGAATAGGGGACTTGAGAAGAAATGAAAGAGGGCAAAAGGAAGGAGGTGGAAGAGGAGTCAGTAGAGTGAAAAGAAATGAATAAATGGGAGGAAGGAAGGGGAATAGAACCGAAGGCGGAGAAGAGGAAACAAGTCTGGAAGAAGAAAGTGGAGGGCGGAAAGGAAAAAGGAGGAAGAAAATGGGCTAGGGAAGGAGAAAGGGGACGCCCATGATAGATAGATCGGGAACTTCGAAAGGGGGGGGGAGGGGAAGCTCAAATAAGCGACAGGACGAGGGGAAGGAAGGTGTTTGTCGATAGAGACTAGGGTTCCTTACCCCCCAAAGAGCCCACTAAATCCCTTCCATCGCATTCCTCAGCCCAGGAACCCTTCCGCCCGCTCTCTCTGGATGTCATTCCGAGGCTCCTTAATCATAAGCGTCGGTAGCTCTTGCTCGTTAGACCGACGACACGAACGATGTCGGGATGTCGGTTTGTCGGTGTGTCGGCGCTGGCAATCGGCATGCGTGTGGCAAGGGGAATGGTGTGATTGGAAGTGCATTGCGACGTGTGGAAATCACTTGACGCGGAGAAAGGGGGCGAATGCAATAACTTAGCACAATAAATGCCAATGAAGTCGAGGTGAGGAAGCACGAGCGGACACGCCTGGATGAAGGAAGCGCCGACGGAAGGTGTTAGAAAGAGCGTGAAGGTGAACGATTCAGACGTTGTGAGGAAAGGGAATATGTGGGGAGGTGAAAGCGAGGAACGAGAGATCGAAGATGAAGAGGGAAAGGTGTATGAACGCACACGCACACACACACACACACACACACACACACACACACACACACACACACACACACACACACACACACACACACACACACACACATTCCACACATTACACAACTCAGCAGAGGCGATGCACGTGAGACAAGACGCTGGCTCCGATAGGCCTACGAACATCGAGTGCAGAGCAAAGGAGAGGGAAACGAGCCCTTGTTCGCCCCCTTCGTTGCCCTTAACTGATTACAAGACAAAGAAATGAAGCGGCGCTGCTGACGAGGGGATAAGTGGGAGGAATTTGAAGTGGGTAGAGGAAGAGGGGAGAGGGAAAGAGAAAGGGAGTAGATGGAGAACAAAAAAGGAGGAGGGGGGAGAAGAGGAGGAAGAGAAGTGGAGGGAAAGGGGAGACGAGAATGGGAAAAAGGAAGCAAAGGGATTAGGAGGATGGTTATACTGATAATAGTGATAAAAAGAAAAGTACAAGTAGTGGTAATAATGATAACAAAGGGATTAGGAGGATGGTTATACTGATCATAGTGATAAAAAGAAAAGTACAAGTAGTGGTAATAACGATAACAATGATAATGATAATGGTGATGATAATAATAATAATGATAACAAGAAGCACACAAAGAACTCTTGCCTCCCCTAAGGTAATAGGCTCACTGATACAATAAAAATATTCACACATGAAGAATCACATTAAAATCACCTCTTTCTCAAGTACAATGGTGATTGCGCTTCCCTATCTCGCAATGCTAATAAATCCTTAAAAAAAAATCTGGATCCCCATCTTAGATGCCATTACATTTTGGTGGTGATCAAAATTTAATGACATCTAATTTAGGCTAAGACACACCTGTGGTAAAGTAAATGCTAAATAGCTATTCATAAGTTGTTGAGTTATCCTGCTAACCAACTAACTAAAACACTAACCATCGCTATCAAAAACATAACCTTGGAGGCAATAACATTGATAAAGAAAATAATAATAAAGTGATAAGGGTAATAAAGATAATGATAATGAAAGATAAGAACAATACCAATGTCAATAACTATAACTATATCAACAGCACTTGCAGCAACAACAACAACAATAATATTAATGATTATAATAATAATAATGATAATGATTATCACAGTGAAGATAAAAGTCAAATTTATGATAATGATAATGACGAGAATGGTTATGATAATGATATGATTAAAATGGTAATAAGAAAAATAGTTATAATATTGATAACAATAATGATAATCTGAAAACAAGTAACTAAAGGGAAAGAAAAAGACCAAATATTTAAGGGAAAGAAAGAAAAAGACAAATAAACATAGAACAATAGTTATATCAAAATGTAATGAAAATACAAGTAGGAAACGTAGAACACCTGTGCTGACCATGACACTTGGCTAACTGCTGTTGTGAAAAAGGAGTTCTCATTTATGATTCTGGGAAGCGTTCATGACGGGTTTACATATATATATATATATATATATATATATATATATATATATATATATATATATATATATATATATATATATAATATAAATATAAATATATATATATAATATAAATATATATATATATATATATATATATATATATATATATATATATATATATATATATATATATATATATATATACACACACACACACACACACACACACACACACACACACACACACACACACACACACACACACACACACATATACACACACACACATATACACACACATATACACACACACATATATATATACACATATATATATATATATATACATGTACACACACACACACACACACACACACACACACACACACACACACACACACACACACACACATATATGTATGTATTTGCATATATATATGTATATGTATATATGTATATATATACATATGTATACATAGATACATATAAATATACATACATGCATACATAAATATATATATATATATATATATGTATATATATATATATATATATATATATATATATATATATATGCATATATGTATATATATACATATACACACACACACATATATGTATATATACATGTATGTATATATATATATATATATATATATATATATATATATATATATATATATATATATATGATATATATATATAGAGAGAGAGAGAGAGAAAGAGAAAGAGAAAGAAAGAGAGAAAGAGAGAGAGAAAGAGAGAGAGAAAGAGAGAGAGAAAGAGAGAGAGAGAGAGAGACAGGCAGAGGCTAAGACAGACAGACAGACTGACAGATATAAAGAGAAAACCAATTAAAGGCAAGAGAGACTGAACCCAAACCAAGGATCCCCCCCCTGTGGAGGGAAAATTTGTAAAGCAGAAAGATTTTTATTGGAAATACAGCTGAGTCATGATTAGAGGGAATAGATGTGGATAAGGACGATCTTCCATGGATGGATGAAAGGCGAGGAGAGGAGAGGAAAGGAGAGAAAGAAAGAGAGGTGAGGAGAAGAAAGGAGAGAAGAGGCAAGGAGAGAGAGGAGAGGTGAGGAGGAGAGAGGAGAGGAGAGGAGAAGAGAGGGAGGGTGAGGTAAGGAGAAGAGAGGAGAAGAGGGAGAGAGGAGAGGAGATGAGAGGAGAGGAGAGGTGAGGGAGAGAGGGTGAGGGAGGAGAGGGAGAGGACAGGTGAGGAGAGAGAGAGGAGAGAGGGAGGGAGAGAAGAGAAGAGGAGGAAGAGGAGAGAGAAGAGAGATGAGAGGTGAGCAGAGGTGAGGAGAGGAAAGGAAAGGTAGGATGAGAAGGGAGGAGGAAGAAAGAACAGGAAGAGGAAGTCGAATAAGAGAAAGAGGACGAAGGAGATGATGAAGAAATGAAAAAGAGGAAAATGAAGAAAAAATAAAAAAGAAGAAGAACGAGAAGAATGAGTAGGAGGAGCATGAGGAGAAGAGGGAAAAGAAGGAGGAAGCGAGGAGAGGGTAATAGAAGTCTTCGATTATTGGATGGGGAGGAAGGAGGGAAGAAAATGAAGGACATGGGGGCGGGGGAGGGTGGGGTTGGGAATGGAAGAGGAAAGCGTAAGAACAGAAGGAAAGAAACGGGAGTGGAGGAAGAGTGGAAGGAGGAGGAGGAGGAAGCGAAAAATAAATTTGAAAGAGCATAGCGTTAGGAAGGGGAAACAAAGAGGAAGAGAAGGGGAAGAAAAAAAAAGAGAAGAGAAAAGAGATTACCAAGGAAAACAAGAAAAAAAAATACTAGAAAAAAATGATAAAAAAAGGAAAGAGTAAACCAACTTTCGTAAAGAAAAAGAAAAAGAAAAAAAGAAAAAAGTGGAGAGCGATGGATGGCGAAGGAGGAGGCTACAAAAGTTCAATTGTACAGGATCCCACTCACAAGCATGAACTATTGCATCGCTGGAATGCTATTTGGGCAGGGAGGGGAGGGGGGAGGGGGACCGGGGAGAGGGGGAAGGAACCGGGGAGAGGGGGAGTGGACCGGGGAGAGGGAGAGAGGGAGTGAGGGCGGGGGGGAAGGGGTCCTAGAAAACGCTGGAGGGAGGGAGAGGGGGGTACGCTGGAGATGGATGGGGAGGGTGGGTTGAGGGGAACGGGAGGGGGGGAGGTTCTTGAAGATGCTAGAGATGGGAGGGGAGAGGGAGGGGTTCTGAAGACGATGGAGAGGAAGGGAGAGGGAGAGGGGGAAGGGGTTCTTGAAGACGATGGAAGGGAGAGGAAGGAGGGCCTTAAAGACCTGGAGGGAAAGGGAGAGTGGGAGGAGGGAGGGGGAGGGGTTCTGGAAGACGCTGGAGGGGAACAGTCTAAGGAAGTGGGTTTTAAAAAGAAAAATGTGTATGGTAGAAACGTGGGATGTTTTTATAAGAAAAAAGGGGGTGGGGGGCAGAGGGAGAGAGAGGGGAGAGAGGGGCGAGAGGGAGAGGGAGAGCGAGATGGAGGAGGGGAAAGGAAGGGATAGGGAAAGAGGAGAAGGGAGAGGGGAAAGACAAGAAAAGGGGAAGGTAGAGGGAAAGCGAGAAGGAGAGAGAGAGAGGTACAGAGAAACAGAGAGATAGATTAACAGATAAACGGTTAAAAGATAGGTAGATTGACAGAAAGACCGATCAATAGATGGATAATTAGACAGATAGACAGATCGATAAATAGACAGAGAAATGGATAAAGCAAATATACAGAAAGATATAGCAGGATAGAGCGAGTAGAAGAGATAAAAAAGGTTAGAATAGGCGTCCGCATTTCTGGCAGAAGGCCAACGAGGAGGAGGAGGAGGAGGAGGAGGAGGAGGAGGAGGAGGAGGAGGAGGAGGAGGAGGAGGAGGAGGAGGAGGAGGAGGAGGAGGAGGAGGAGGAGGGAGGGAGGAGAGGAGGAGGAGGAAGGAGGAGGAGGAGGAGGGAGGCGGAGGAGGAGGAGGAGGAGGAGGAGGAGGAGGAGGAGGAGGAGGAGAGGAGAGGAAGAGGAGAGGAAGGGAAGGAAGAGGGAAAGGGAGAGGGAAGAGGAAGAAGAGGCAGAGGAAGAGGAAGAGGAAGAAGAGGGAGAGGAAGCGGAAGAGGAAGAAGGAGAGGAAGCGGAAGAGGAAGAGGAAGAAGAGAAGAGGAAGGGAAGGGGAATAGGAAGGGTGTAGGTAGTGGAAGAGGAAGATGACGATGAGGATGATGAGGATGAGAAGGACGAGGTGGCAAGGACGAGGATGGGGAGGAGGAGAAGAAGAAAAGAAAAGGAAAAAGAAAAAAGAAATATGAGGAAGAAAAAGAAAAAGAAGAAAGAAAAATCTTAGAAAAAAAGTAAAAAAAAAAGAAAAGAAAAAAAGAATAAATATAAAAAGAAGAAGGAAGAAGAAGAAGAAGAGCAGGAAGAAGAGAAGAGGAAGAAGAGGTAGGGTGTGTCTTCCGCGGATATCTGTTGGGAAGCCGTGATTGAGGCCTGGCAGGATGTGGGTCACAGCAGAGGAGGGAAAAGGAGGGGGGTAGGTGAAGGAAGATGAATATTGGAAATAGATAGGGAGATGGAGATGGATAGGAAGAGGGAGAGGGAGGGGTGAGGGAGGAAAATAGAAAGGGAAAGGGAGGAGGGAGCGGGGAGGGCGGGAGAAAAAGAGTGGGAGGAGAAGGAGAAAGAGGGAGGAGGAAGGAGAGGGAGGAGAGGAGGAGAGGGAGGAGAGAGGAGAGGAGAGAGAGGAGAGAGAGAGAGAGAGGAGGAGAGAGAAGGAGAGAGAGAAAGGAGAGAGAGGGAGAGGGAGGAGAGAGGGAGAGGGAGAGGGAGAGGGAGAGGGAGGAAGGAGAAGGAGAAGGAGAGGAGAGAGGGAGGAGAAGAGGGAGAGGGAGAGGGAGAGAGAGAGAGAGAGAGAGAGAGAGAGAGAGAGAGAGAGAGAGAGAGAGAGAGAGAGAGAAGAGAAAGAGAGAGAGAAGAAAGAAGAAAGAAAGAAAAGAAAGAAGAAAAAGAAAAAGAAAGAAAGAAAGAGAAAGAGAAGAGAAGAAAGAGATAAAGAAAGAGAGAGAAAAGAAAGAGAAAGAGAGAGAGAGAGAGAGAGAGAGAGAGAGAGAGAGAGAGAGAGAGAGAGAGAGAGAGAGGAAGAGAGACAAAGAGAAAGAGAGACAAAGAGAAGGAGAGAGTGAAGGAGAGGGCTAAGTAGAGGGAGAGGAGGAGAGGTGGGAAAGGGAGAGCGAATAAGGACAAGTTGATAAGGGAAAGAGCGAGAGGGAGAGCGAAAGTGAGAGCATCTTTAAAATTTCTTTACATATATCTAGTGATTAAAGAAACGATTAAAAACAATGCCAATCTGGTCGAATATCAGCGTGTCTCTAAATCGCAGCGCAAAATTAC
>NC_091578.1:6522953-6523980 GCF_042767895.1 Penaeus vannamei
AGAGAAAGAAGGAAAGAAGGAGGAAAGGAAGGAGGAGGAAAGGAGGAGGAGGAAAGACAGGAGGAGGAAAGAAAGATTTAGAATAGAAGAGAGGAGGAGAGGAGAGATAGGAAGGATGAGGAAGAGATATGAGGAAAGGAAGGAAGGAAAGGAAGAGGAAGGAGAGGAGGAGGAGGAGGAGGAGAATAGGAGAGTGAGAGGAGTAGAGGAGGGGGAGGAGGGAGGGAGGAGAGGAGAAGGAGGAAGAGGAGGAGGGAGGAGGAGGAAGGAGGAGGAGGAAGGAGGAAGGAGGAGAGGAGGAGGAGGTAGAGGAGGAGGAGGAGAGGAGGAGGAGGAGAGAGGAGGAGGAGGAGGAGGAGAGAGGAGGAGATATATATATAGGAGGAGGAGGAGATATTATTTATATATATTTATTATTATATTATATATATTATTATTATATATATATATATATATATGAGGAGGATGAGATAGGAAGAAGAAGTAGAAGCAGAGAGAAAAGGGAGGGAGAGAAGGAACAAAAATAGGAAGAGGAAGATATAGAGGAAGAGGAAAAGGAGGAGGAGGAGGAGGAGGAGAGGGATTATGAGAAAGAGAAAGAAAAGTGCAAAGAATGGCAAAATAAAAGGAACGGGATGGATAGGAAGAGGGAGAAGGAGAAAGAAGAAAGAAACGCAGACACGGGAACAGACAGAGACCAAATCATAGAAACAATTAACGAAAAAAGAGAAGAAGGAAGAAACCAAACAACAAGACAGAGACCAAATCACAGAAACAAATAACGAAAAAAGAGAAGGAGAAGGAATAAAGAAACCAGACAACAGACAGAGAACAAATCATAGAAGTAAATAACAAGAGAGAGAGAGAGAAAAAAAAAACACTTGGAACACCCAAACGAAAAGTTTCCTTCCGCCAGACGAATACCTTTCAAAGAGTCCATATAATAAATGCAGTACGTTTGTTTTCTCATCCGGAAGACGTGGCATTCTCGGCCTTATGGATTATCCTCCAGACTATTCATCTCGGC
>NC_091578.1:6541980-6551980 GCF_042767895.1 Penaeus vannamei
AAATGAAACAGAACAAGATAAATAAGCGAAATTATATGAAAGGATAGGGACTTTTTCCCTCTCTCTCTTGAGCGACAACTGAGGTGAAAGGAAAGAGGGGAAGAGAGAGAGAGAGAGAGAGAAAGAGGTATAACAAAAGAAGGCAAGAGAGTGAGAAAGAGAAACGGAAAGAAACGGAGAGAGAGAGAGAGAGAGAGAGAGAGAGATAACAAAAGAGGGCAAGAGAATGAGAAAGAGAAACGGAGAGAGAGAGATGGCGGTATGCTGTAGAGAAGGGATATGACAGAGGTGGGGGCCAGATAGAGGAGCATGCCTAAGATGGGAAATGGGAAAGCTAAAAAAAAAAAAAAAAAGTTTTATTCGAGTTTCTCATCAGACGAAGCCCTCACCCCCCCCCCCCTCGCCCCCCCCCAAAAAAATCGTCTGCTGTGGATCTGTTGACGAATTCGAAAAGTTGCGTTCGCTTTTAGATCAATGTTTCTCTTTCTTTATGTTGAAAAGTTGAAAGGACTTTCCGCTTTCACCGGTTTCCTTTACCAATTATCTCTCTACCCACTTGTACTATCTGCTTATATTATATGTTTATCCATCTATGTATACAAAGAGCGATGGCGGAAGAGCTGCCTTTTCTATGAAGACTTTTTCAATATTCTTTTATCTGCCCTCGATTTACACCACGGGCTTCCTTTTATAATCTGGATTTATATATATATATATATATATATATATATATATATATATATATATATATATATATATATATATATATACATATATATATATATTGATATTGATATTAATATCTATTAATAGTTTAGTACTAAAGGTATAGGTATTGTGTAAATAACAGGTGATACAAAAATTACGCTTTTTTAAAATCAACTTCATTAATATATGGTTACAGAAATGTCAACAATTTCTTAAAAATAATGACAATCACAATGTTCTTACTTATTATGCAAAATGTCAGAAGTTTTTAAGATGAATGAAATAAAAGAAAGGAGACATATATTTCGTGCGCGCGCGCGAGCGTGTGTGTGTTTTATGTGCGCGTGTGTGCATATGCGTGTCCGTGTATGTGTATGTCTGCGTAATATATCAGTGGGAATCTTCAAACTTATCTATTTATGTAAGTATGCATAATATATATGTAAGCAATTACATGTAAGCTTTATGCATAAAAAATAAAAGAAAAGTCATTCCAAAAAAAATTAAGAAAATAAAAAATAAAATAAAAAAGGTAACAAGTACACATTAAGACCTGCAAAAACTCACACACACAAAAATAAGATTCTGAAATAGTTAACTGCAGTTAACAAGAAAATATATATATATATATCCAACTCCACCTGCTTCGTAATATCAATTAATTATTACTCATAATGATAACCTGTAGCGCGAGATGCTGTGATGATAAAGCACATTTAGCCGTCATTTGATTGGTAATAAAATGTACTTAAACAACAGACTAAGGAGCCATGATTTCACAACATGCTTCTCAGTAAATAGAAAAGTAAATAATTGGAATGTCTACTCAGTTAACGGTCAACCCTTTCGTATAACAATACTACATAGTGAGCTGCCCTTCCAAAGGAGATATTATTCTGGTTTATTATTATTTTTAGCAAGATCTTTGTCTCACTCATTACTACTTCCACAAAGTGTAAAATAATATATCCCTTTAGCTACGAACCTATGTTGCTTTATCTAGCATTTACTGTGTTGTCTGAGATATACTGGAACTGATATAACATGGGTCGTGTGTTGGTTATCTGGACAAATCCATTTTCTTCACAGATTTCAAAGCACCTACAAACAATTGAATCAGCGTAATCTAGTGAAGTCGCCGTTGATAGCAATACTGACATCTTGCATCTTACAATAACAACATGGGTGTGTTTACATTGAGGGTTTCCACTCATTCAGTCGAATAATGGCGAATTTGAAGTCTTGCAGTCTGTCTCTAACAGCATGGGGTTGGTTGCAGGGTCAAGAAGTGGTCTGCTTTGGGTTAAGCTGCGGTCTGTGAGGAGATAACTAGCAGACACTTTTGAGAAATGGGTACCGGGAATAGCAATGATAATGCATCAGGTTGAATTTCAACGCCAGAGCAATAATACAAAAAAATAATATATTTGGAAAAAAAAAATAGTCTATGATAAACGCCGTTCTCTGAGTGTCTTATCGTCTTCTGGAATGGGTCGGAGAGGAAGGGCAAACAGAAGGAGAGTCAGAGGTGGTCCTGGGGCCAGACCAGCTGGTGGTGCACTACGAAGCTAGCACTTGACCTTATATCTAATAAATGAGGAAACAAATCGATAACTTTCATGCCAATTAGCATTATCTGCCCAAGGGGTTACTCCAATTAGCGGTACCCTATACCAAGGCACTACCATGGGCTACAGACAGTTATAATTAATATATCTTTCGGATTTCTAGCCTAATTATGATCTAACACAATTAATGTGTAACATTTCTCTTTTTCATAGAAAAGTACTGTTCACAGATAATCCATAAATTATAAAATAGATATACATCAAAATCACCTCTATGTTTCTGCCCAGGTATATATATGAGACGTTATTGTTGCATTAAGCTCGATACTTCATTTAAAGATTTTCTCCACGATTTTCATTTCTAATATCATCATTAACACTGCTATTTACAAATATCAGCTGCATGTTCTTTTCTTCAGGTGTTTCATAGAATGCCGACCTTCAGCAGGTCCGCCAGGAGCTCCAGCACCCTTTCCTCTCGGGCCGGGAACCCGAGGGCAATGTCCACACTCCCAACCACGACCAAGCCTGCCATCGTCTGCGCCGCCTTGAAATCCGCCTCCAAGTCTTCCCTGCTGTACTTGTGGCTTTCCTTTCCTATGCCGTACTTGGAGAGCCTCGAGGTGAAAGCCTCCCAGTAATGAGACAGAAGGTCTGGGCAATGTTTGCGTCGCTCGCCCGTTTCCAAAGACGTGCTTATCAAAAAGGCCAAGTCTATGGCTGGCCTTCCGTACGTGACCATTTGCCAGTCGATTATGCAGCAGTCTGTGCGCTCCTCGCCGTTCTTGAAGAGGAGGTTGTTGCACCAGTAGTCACAGTGAACCAAAGTATTGATTTTTTCTGACGGCGTCAAGACCTTACGAAAGACATCAGCCGCCATTTTCTGTCCTTGGTACTTCTGAAGCCCTTCGCGCACCGCTGCGTAGTCCTTCCGCGACTCGAGGAACTTCAGGAGCAGAGGAAGACCTCTATCGACGAGGCACGTGAAGGACTCCACGGCCTGTTCCATCGAGAGGAGGTAGGGGTATCGCTCCTTCAAGGGCTTCTTCTCCTTCACCTCGAGGGCCACCGCCGCTGCATGGACGTTGGCCAGGGCAGTGATGGCGGCTTTGATCTGATCCTGACTAAGGCCTTTGGTTAAGTCCTCCACCTGGTATCCATGCTGGCACATATCCTCCAGAACGAGTATGGACTCTGAGGCTTGCTTGTGCTTGGCATAGTACAGTTTAGGAGCCCAGGAGGAACTGAGGAAGTCCTCCGTCAGGTATTTTCTTTCGACCTCCTCCAGTTCAGGTTTGATCTGCAAATTGTGAAACAGTGTAAGTGCTTTTATTAGAGGATCAAGAAACCGGTCACCAAATCTTTAATAAAAGGCAAATAAATATTTAGCTCTCAATAGTTGCATGTTACACCATGACAATTGTAAAAGACATGGCCTAATCGTCATAATTTCAATAGGTGACTGAAAACAAGTAATTTTGCAACAGAAGAATATCAAAGTTGTAATAGACCACACAAAAATTATAAACGTATCTGAATAATATAAATGGGTACAAAACTGAATATGATTGAATGAACATATACTTCAATGTTTGTGGCTTTACATCACTATTCACCAAATTAAACTATACTAGATTAGTTGTTAAAGCTAAACTGCCAATTCCATAATTACACCGGCGCGGCGTGCAGAAATTACAGTTCCCTAACTAAGCCTAATACGAAGTGAAAGTGATCCCGTATGCACGTGGGCGCAAGGGACACATCCGTGGAGGGACATGCGCACTAAGCCGCGGGGTGATGCGGCAGGGAGGTCAGTTCCTTTCCGCCTCGACTTTGACCCCAGCATGGGGCTGTCAGACCTTGCAAAGCCAGCGTTCTAACGATGAGCTACGCTACCGCCTTGCACTGATTAAAATGTGGCAATCTGAGTAATAATAACGCATGTTCAATCTACCTTGATATTTTTTGCGTTTCTGAAAACAATAAACAGTTGAAAATACAGTTCACGAACGATGATGATGATGATGGCGATGGTGGTGATGGTAATGATGATGATGATGATGACGACGACAATGGCGATGATGATAATGACGATGATGGTAAGAATGATGATGATGAACATGATAATGATGATGACGATGATAATGATGGTGACGATGATAATGATGATGATGATGACGAGGACGACGATGATGATGATGAACATGATGATGATCTTACCTCGGTATAAAACTTGATCTCCCTCACATCAAAAAGCGTCTCGATGACGAAGGCCCTGTTAAAAGGATCCTGTGGGAGGAGCTTCGCCAGCAGGTGGGCGTGGTGTTCCTCCCCTTCGGCCACGTAGTTCACGGTCATGGACAGTTGTTCAGAAAGGAAGCCCTCCTTGTCTGCCGAAGCCGGGTTGATTGTCCATTCGCGCAGCTGGAAGTTGGTTTGGATTAGCGGTCTCGGTTGAGTTACGTTTTTTTTTTTTTTTTTTTTTTTTTTTCTTTTTGAGGAGGGGAGGGGGTATCTGGATAATGTGTTGTTTCAATAGATATGGAAGTTATTTTATCTATCTATCTATATATATAGGTTTGAGTTACGATTTTTTTTTTTTTTTTTTTGAGGGGGGGAGGGGTATCTGGATAAGGCGTTGTTTTAATAGATATGTATTTTTATCTATCTATATATGTATAGTTGTTTTTTATCTTTTTTTCCTACGCTACTCTATTCTACAAAAGACGATGGAGTACACCAGAAGATTTCTAAAAATAAAAAAATATTTTCAAAATCGTCAAAATTCCTGACCATTTTCCTAATACTAGAAAAAAATCTAATCTATCTTACCTTTAACTACTATTTTCATTTATGGCATAATACAGACTCCAGTGACAGAGATGATCCTGTTCAATATATTTTATTACAGAACAGGTGTGATTATAAGAATCTCATGATTAGAAATTACGATAATTTTCGACGTTCGTGCTTAACCTTGTGTAAGAACATGGGAGGTAATTTTTATCTTTTGCTCGAGATAATGATCATCACACAAGACCAAGCGTTGGTGTTCGTGATAAGATTCTCTCTCTCTCTCTCTCTCTCTCTCTCTCTCTCTCTCTCTCTCTCTCTCTCTCTCTCTCTCTCTCTCTCTCTCTCTCTCTCTCTCTCTCTCTCTCTCTTTCTCTCTCTCGCTGTCTTCAAGTTTCCCCTTCATTCCTTCCTTGTTTCTTTTTCTCTCTCTCTGTTTATTCTTTATATATGTGCCTCTCCCATCCATTACCCTATCTTTAATAATTTATTTCACCGAATCATTATTTCTTTTCCTTTCTGTAATTCTTACAAATTTATTCCGATTCCCCCTTTCCTACTTTCGCGTGCAGTCCATAGTTATCTGACAAAATCAATGTTTTTTTTTTTATCTCGGTGTTTGTACTATTGATGTGTTACCAACTGTTTGGGTATTTGTTTGTTTGTTTGTTTTTATCTCAAACGCACAGTTACACATATGTACAGTATACATACATATTGAGACTCTGGCAAGGATCCAAAACTTTTCTTCAACACTGAAATATTCCTCATATTCACCACCAACAACCTCAAGATACCCAAAAAGATGGCCAATCAGGACTATATATAAATCTCTACATGTACGGGACATATATACATACTATATGACTTGTCGAACCACCTCTTTGAAAGGTATACTGATCGGATATGTAACAGGACCAATCTCGTCCGGATATTGCCCATAAAACTTGTAACTGTTATATCTCAAGAACCAGATGCAGTCGAGAGTCGTTCGACCACGCATCTAAAAGGTCTATAGGTGCCTTGTGTAGTGTACAGTATATCTTGAATCTTGCCCCTTAATTGGCTTTAATCGGCCTTAATGATAATTGCCAATCCCAAAACTTTGCTCGTTAGATGGGCCTTAAAGAGATGTAAAACATGGTTATAGTTTAAGCTGAGTATCTATTACCCAGTAGACACTACCAGGCCTCAAAGAAAATTATTTCATAAGGGTTCTGTTGACCCCAGTAAATTTCGTCAGAGCGACCGTAGGTTTTGCATTTGCACATTAACCTAACCCAACCTAACCCAACCCAACCCCCAACACACACATACACATGTGTGTGTGTGCATGAATACATTTCTATGTGCATATTTCTACACATGCATATGTGTAAGTGCCTGTGAACCATATGAATGTGCATAAATGCATGAATAAAGCTTTTTTTCAAAATATATTTGAAACATGTGGGGAAGGTATGAATGAGACTGGATATCTTCACATATTTCAGGCTCATTATATGGAAAATAAAAGTTTTAGGAATATATATACTATGTGGAAGTTATGTCATGAAATAATGAAGTGGAAACATTCCATTTTGATTTAACACCAATAAATTGTTTCTTTTATATTCGTTTCTGTTGATAGCTACTTTAAGAAGGGTTCTCTAGTACCGAGGTGCAATATAAGCTGTAAAAGTAGACTGTACATAATTTCTGTTCCTTTTAGGTTTAGAATTAGACTGCATTAAATGTAAAAATAGCCTATATTAGGTGTAGAAAATGGCTGTGCTAAATAAAGCAACCTTCATTAACTGTGACTCTAGCCTGTAATACATGTACAAGTAGCCTCTACCAAACGTAGCCTCCGTTGAATGCTGTGTCCACCGTGATACTATGGTAGAAAAACCCACATTCTTAAAAAAATCTAGTTTCTGCCTTGTAGGTTTTTCTACCAGGTAGCCTGCTATAGCTGTAGCATTAGCCTGTACTAAATATAGAAGGTTCCTGCACTTGACTGTGGATTTATTGAGAGTGGAGAATACTTGCAATGACCATGGCAGTAACCCTTATCAAATGTAGAAGCTGCTATCATTAAATGCAGTGTCTACTATATGTATTAGTAATTTACATTGTGTACCTGATGTAGTGGTTGCCTGCGCTAGATACAGTATTAGCCTGTATTAAATGCAGATATATTACTCACAGATATAACGTACACCAAAGTGAAAAAGACTGTAGAATTAGCTCTTTCTACTAGGAACTCATACTAACCTCGAGATCAAGGTCAGCCTCGGCGTTCTTGGATCTGTGGTAGCCCTCGAGGATCGTCTCAAGCCATTCTTTCGTCGCCTCGTGGTCGTCTGTGGGGCTTGTGGGGGTTGTAGGGCTCGTGGGCGAAGTGGGTTCCGAAGCCATGGCCACCTGGTCGTCACTCTTCTCTCGTCTTTCTCCTTATCTCTTCCTCTCTTTCTCCCTCTTCCTCGATCTGCGGCCGTTCTGAAACATCAGTTTGCACTCAGTAAGAAGGTCTCTCTTTCTCTCTTTCTCTCTCTCTTTCTCTCTCTCTCTCTCTCTCTCTCTCTCTCTCTCTCTCTCTCTCTCTCTCTCTCTCTCTCTCTCTCTCTCTCTCTCTCTCTCTCTCTCTCTCTCTTTGTATTGCTGTTTTCTCTTTTCTCTTTCTCTGTCTCTTTTTTTTCCCTCCATAATGATCTACTTTAATTCCTTGTATTTTTCTCTCTCCCTCTCTCCCTCTACCTCTCCCTCTCCCTCTCCCTCTCCCTATCTCCCTCCTCCTTCCCTCTCTCCCTCTCCTTCTCCCTCTCCCTCTCTCCCTCTCCCTCTCTCTTTTACCTATCCTCAAGGACAGCGATATATAATTTTCCAAAAGAGATTTAGCTCGAGAGATGAAGGAGAGAGAAAGGGGGTTGGGGGGGGGTGAGTGAGGGGCCCGAGCCATTAGGGTCAAGTGGCGCCTTCAACCGCATTGTCTTCGTGAGTTCCAGATGCAAAGGAACTCGGAGGAATTAGTAGCATTTTTTCCGCTTTCTTCTGCAGCGTGATGGAATGAAATGGGGAATTGGAGGAATGAATATAAGCCAATATTATGTATAGATGTATATCGGTGAATATTATGTAAAGATAAATATTGTCGGTGAATATTGTGTAGATATATATTGTTGGTGAATATTATGTAAGGATATATATTATTGTCGGTGAATATTATGTAAGGATATATATTATTGTCGGTGAATATTATGTAAGGATATATATTACTGTCGGTGAATATTATGTAAGGATATATATTATTGTCGGTGAATATTATGTAAGGATATATATTACTGTCGGTGAATATTATGTAAGGATATATATTACTGTCGGTGAATATTATGTAAGGATATATATTAATGTCCGTGAATATTATGTAAAGATATATATTGTCGGTGAATATTATGTAAGGATATATATTATTGTCGGTGATTATTATGTAAGGATATATATTATTGTCGGTGAATATTATGCAAAGATATATATTGTTGGTGAATATTATGTAAAGATATATAGTGTCGGTGAATATCATGTAAGGATATATATTACTGTCGGTGAATATTATGTAAAGATATATATTGACGGTGAATATTGTTTATATATATATATATATATATTGTCGGTGAATATTATGTAAAGATATAAATTGCCGTTGAATATTATGTAAAGATATATACCGTCGGTGAATGTCATGTAAATATATATAATGTCAGTGAATATTATGTATAAATATATATTGTTGGTGAATGCTTTGTGTAGATACATAATATCGGTGAATATTATGTATAGATATATATCATCGGTGAATGTTATGGATACATATATATTACTCTATTGCTATCATAAGGTCTAATGGAATATGTTTTATTCTGTAGTTACGATTTTGTTACGATAATATTGCTCATTCAGACAATATCACAGATATCGTATATTACGCTTAGGATAGATATAAAAATGACATCCAGTATCTCTCCTATTTTGCCTAATTAGCAACAAATACCCACAAAAAAGGGTTAAGAAACCGCATTTCTCAAAGGATTCAGTGACATCTCATCTTGTTATCGATTTTCCAATTAGCCTATCTGACTAATTAATGAAAGAAACCTCACGTTGATCCAGATCTTAAAGAGTGGAAAAATCATCCCATATTAACTCGGCAATGTAAGATCAAGGTGGAAGAAGCCGAATTCCCGTTTTCTGTTGAATGAGAGAAAACGAGGGGAGACTGATATAGATCTCGCTGACTCATCGTATTGGAGTGGAGAGGGGGGCGGGGTCTGAGCTGGGTGAGGATTGTCAAGGTGCTGATGAAAGATATTTGATAGTGGTGATGCTGATGCTAGTGGTGATGATAATGATACTATTATCAGAAGTGGTGGTGGTAGTAGTAGTAGAAGCAAAAAAAATGATAGCAAAAATGTCAATGATGATGACGATGTTAAGCAATAATGATGAAGGTAATGATAATAGTAATGATATATTATCAAAATGATGACAATAATTATGCACATGTATAAATTAAAAAAGATTACAATTGTCCTTTAGTTATCCTTATTTTCTCTGTCTTTGTCTTCCTTGTCTCCTCTCTTTTTATCTATCCCACTTAGCCTTTCTCTCTGTCTCTCCTCCGTCTCCCTCGCCCTCACCTTTCCCTCACCCTCTCCCTCTCTCTCTCCTTCTCCCACTCCCTTTCCCTCTCCCCCTCTCCCTCACCCTCATCCCCTCCCTCCACCTTCATCCCCACCCCCATCCCCATCCTCAACCTCTCCCTTTCCGTCTCCCTCTCTTCTCTCTAATTATTCCCCATCCTACTATCTACCCTCTCCCCTCCTCCCTTCCCTCCCCCTCCTCCTCCTCCCTCCCTCCCCTCCCCTCCCCTCCCTCCCTCCCCCTCCTCCTCC
>NC_091578.1:6575785-6610785 GCF_042767895.1 Penaeus vannamei
CGTACCGCACGACAAAGAAAATGGAAAGAGAAAAGAAAACGGCTTAGAGATAAGAAATCGGGGCGCGGCAAGTGAGGCTCGAGCGCTTAGAGGTAAAAGATTTCTTGATTTTTTTTTGAGGGGGGTGGGGGGGGGAGGGGTAAGCTTCGTCTTTTTTGCAAAATAAGACATTTTCTACATATATGAAAGTCAAAATTTAGGTGCGAATATGGTAAATGAGTTGCAATATCATTTAAGTAAGATAAGGCAGATTTTAACTGATTAAAGAAAAAATTCTTCTGTTGAGATATTTACCTTATATATAGACACATCCCCCGCAATCAAAGATAAATTGATGAATAAATCAATTAATTAATCACATCACATGAGCACATATATAACCTTCGTGTCAGGTGAATTGTGAGTTTGTAGTATATATCTTAAGTAAGTTTTGACGCTGTACACCTGCGGCTATTGAGTCGACGAGTGTCTTATTTTTTCTATCGAGACAGCACCTTTCCTCACGATAAGTTCCGAATCCCAGTTGTCGACAAGCCTTCGCTCCGCACGCAAGCACAGAGCGCCATGGATCCGAGGGGCGCCGTCCTGCTGCTGGCGGTGTCGGCGATTTGGCTGAGTGGGTCTGTTCGCCCAGCGGCTGCGGTAGGAGTCCAGTTCCTCTCATTCTTAGCGTTTGTTTTAAGTCTTTATACAACGTAATCGCCTTGAGGCTCACGTGTGATTGGTTTGGTTTGGACCGACATTCAGCAGCACCGGAAGGATTTTCTTTCTCTTACCCTTCATACACAAACGCGTGTTTATGTACATATAAACATATATATATATATATATATATATATATATATATATATATATATATATATATATATGTGTGTGTGTGTGTGTGTGTGTGTGTGTGTGTGTGTGTGTGTGTGTGTGTGTGTGTGTGGCTATATATATACATATATATGTATATATATACATA
This sequence comes from Penaeus vannamei, assembly GCF_042767895.1. Lineage (NCBI taxonomy): Eukaryota > Metazoa > Arthropoda > Malacostraca > Decapoda > Penaeidae > Penaeus > Penaeus vannamei. The sequence continues at coordinate 6,576,750 of NC_091578.1, forward strand.
TGTATATATGAATATATATATATATATATATATATATATATATATATATATATATATATATATATATATATATATATATATATATATGTATATATACATATACATATATTACACACACACACAAATATATATATATATATATACTCTATATATGTACATACATACATACATGCATATATATATATATATATATATATATATATATATATATATATATATATATATATATATATATATATACATACAAATACATGCATGAAAGCAAGACGTTTCAAACTCGTCAAAAATTCTCGTCAGAAAGTAAAATACAGAGGTTAAAAATTGAGGAACACCGCAGACTAAAGTTTGAATCAAGTTTCTTGAAAAGGATCAAGGTAAAACACTCTAAGAGATTCTTCCTCTACTTTTGACGAAATAAGGCCATCCATGCCTCACTGACTGGTTAAAGCTAGATAATAATATCTCAGTGAAAAGGGGCTTCAAACAGTTTCTTCCATTCGAATTTGAAGACATAAATTAATGCAGCATAAATCCAGCATGAAAGTGAATAAAGCAAGAATCAGATTCGTCATTGCAACATCCCTTGTATGATCAGTTGCCTTTTTGTCAAGAACCCTGCCAGTTTCGCCTATGTAATATTCAGCATATTAGTTATAAGTAAACACGTAACTACTAAGTCTAAGCATTAAGAGTACCGCTGAACACATTATACTTCACCAAAGATTTACGCAGTTGGTTAAATACATGATTAAGATCGAAAAAAAAAGAAATAAAATAAAATAAAACATGGTACGTGCTGTAAGGGATTCCTTGTAGATTTCTGGCACTGTTCTTGCAAGCCATACAAGAAAAGAGAAAAACAAAGAGGATACCTAAGCTTAGAAAAGCTATTCAAGAATGATGCCGAGTTTCCGATCGATAAATTTGCATTCCCTTCTGATATGTTGTTTCCAAGCGGCGGTTAGAGAAAGCAAAAACGGCTTTACGGAAATGTGAAAACTTAAGTGTGCTTGGTTAGACTTGCATGATCGCCCTCCCTCAGGAAATCGGAACTCGGCTCAGCAGTTCCATGGAGTGTAATGTGATGCAATGTAATATGCCTTCGTCTACCTCAGATATAAGTATTCGGCATGTGTTTTTCACTAATTTCCCCGTTTAAATGCATACGTCATCCCACTATATAAACCCTGCGCAGTTTTGGTTAGATGTTGTTTACATAGTTTGATGAGGATCCTAATGTTACCATGAATTTTACAAGGATTGTTAGACTTTACACAATGCTCATGAGTCTGCTACTTATGATTTACAGTAAGTACAACTGAATCGGATGCTTTTGCATAGTCATTGACTGTCATTCACAAGATACAGCTCGTGATTAAAATTAAATCAAGATGAATACTGTATGATAGAAAAAAAGTCCTAAAATTCTGCTTGTCTTCCAAGACTGAATTAAATCTTATGACACAATTTTTTATGGTGTCCATAATCACAGCATCCTGATCCCAGCAAGGAAGAGTTAATTAAACATTCTGTTTTTGAAGATCTTGTCTCGCTCTACTAACATCAGAGTCACTGAAAGTCAAAATAAATAAATAAATAAATAAAATAAAATTCAGCTGTCCACGATAAACGAAAAGTTAGAAGGTATAAAATTCCTAGACGTGTGCAAAAAAAAAAAAAAAAAAAAAAAAAACGAAAAACTAATATCGTTATCCGTTTTACTGCGTTGTAAGCTCACGAAATACAGAAAACTAAAACTCAGTGGAAAATAAATTTATTTCTCTTTCATGAAAAAGAAAAATATAGTAATAGCTAACTCTAAAATACACACACATCTATATATGTGCATGATTTTGTAGCATTTACGTCTTCTCTCCATGTATTCTGCAATGAATACCAGCTTTATACCAAGTATCCAGAAAAGGCAGTTTCAACGTTTGATTGATGGCCAAAAGTAGACAAAGTTTTCCTTAACGTGTCTTCCTATTGATTTCCTGAAGGGAGATTTTCTCAATTGAATATAAACTGACAAATATTAAATAAATAGTGTTTACAATGAGAAAAGTTTTGTCAGATGAAGAAGTCTTTATGCTATTGTCCTTCAATAGAGTCATGGCGGAAATACATATACATAATTCATTATGGTAAATATAGATAAACGTATAAGTGGAAATGCATTTTTTTTATTTTATCATCACAATGACATGATGGGCCAATCGCAATGAATAGATTACATACTTTACCTTCCTAAGGATGAAAAATAACTAATCAAACTGGGTCGCGGAAGTAAGTTTAATGTTTACTAATTTACTATCATCGACTTATCATTATTGATCTGTAAACGCTATATTTAGCCGTGGCATAAATGTTATGTAGCTCATGGTGCACCCACTGACTGCTTTCCATAATTTCTTCTCACGGCGAAGGAGGCTGATAAGGCCCGTGAATGCAGGAGGGAAAGTGGACGCTGCGTTCCAGAGAGGCGCTGCAGACAGTCCGTGCCCAATGTTGCATGTGGCAAAGAGGGACACGTATGTTGCAAAAGAGGTAAGTAGGCACGGATGTTGTTCAGACTATATACGATTCCGAAACTGTTGTCTCACTTTCCTCGATAAATCTAGTTTGTGAATTGTGGCTTTTTCTACCATTAATATATATATATATATATATATATATATATATATATATATATATATATATATATATATATGTACATGTACATACATATATATATATATATATATATATATATATATATATATATATATATATATATATATATATATATATATATATATATATATATATATATATATATATATATATATATATATATATATATATATATATATATATATATATATATATATATATATATATATATATATATATATATATATATATACATGTAAATACATATATGTATATATAGTGTATACTGCCCAATGCTAATAAATCTAAACGCATTATTTGCCGTTTTTTGTCTATTATGGTATGCAATCATTTTTATTCTCATATTTCAGGTAATTTTATGGGCGAGACTGGTGCTGAATCTAGTATATTAGTAGCCATGTATGATAAAGAATTAACCAAAGAAATAATCTTGTTTTTTTTTATAGACTTTTATAGTAAATTAATCATTCATGTATATATATATATATATATATATATATATATATATATATATATATATATATATATATACATATATACACACACACACACACACACAATATATATATATATATATATATATATATATATATATATATATTGTATATATATACATATACATATATATATGCATATATATATATATATATATATATATATATATATATATATATATATATATATATACATATACATGTATATATATGTTCCAATATATATGCACATATATAAATATATGCATATATATATATATATATATATATATATATATATATATATATATATATATATATATGTACATATATGTATATATACATATGTATCCACATATATGTATATATATATACATTATGTATATATATATATATATATATATATATATTGTATGGGTATATATATACATGTATTTAAATATTGTATATATATGCATATATATATGTATATATATATGCTCATACATCTATGTTTGTGTGTGCAATTCCGTGTGTGCGTGTGCATATATATATATATATATATATATATATATATATATATATATATATATATATATATATATATATATATATGTATGTATATATAATGTATTTATTTCTCCAGTAGTCGCTCAGAGAAAACACTTCAAGAAAAGCGAAGGAGCTCAAGGAAACCAAGGTAAGACAAAGAAACAAATTCCTGAGAAAAAAATCAAAGCACAAGTTAAATAAGTAACTGCTGCGTTCATTCTTTATTCTCTCTTTCATTCTCTGTATATATATATATATATATATATATATATATATATATATATATATATATATACATATATATGGCACCCTTTTCTCTGCTACTCTGAGGACTTTATCTCTCGCATTCCGCCGGCGACAATGTTGAGCTTAGATTTCGACTAATCTCCAAGGTTGCACCTGATGTCGTCCTCGCTTTCATTCAACGGAATCTCCCCATCAAGGTTCCTCGTCTCTTTCTGCCTACTGATATCTTCTTCCAGATGATTCGTCTGTGTGTGGAGTCTAATTCCTTTTCCTTTGAGGTTCCTTCCACTCCCAGACTTTCGGTGTTGCTATGGGCTCTCCTCTCTCTCCAGGTGTGGCAAACTTGTTCATAGAGCACTTCGATGCTGAGCTTCTCCCTTCGTCCTTCGGTTTGGCTAAGGTATAGAGGATGGTTGGTCATCCTCTATTTGACTGGTCGTTTACCTCTTTGGTGAGCAACTGGTGTGAATGTGAGTTCCCACAGGTATAGCTGGGTGCTGGAGAGCAGTTGGAGATCGATGTAGAAGCCGGTGCGGCTCCCCTACGGCTAAGATCTGGGTAGGCCTAGAGCTGCTGCTGCTGGGTCGGGCTCAGTTGGAGGATCGTAGTGAGTGCTGGAGCTTAAGTACTGTTGAGCTGTGCCAGCTACCCAGGAGAAAGGGGAGCCTGCTTTCCAGTAGGCGAGCTGTGAGGTGTCCGATGTCAACCAATCAGGTCTCAGCAATAGTCTTCCAGAAGCTGTTGATGGTGAGGTGTGAGGACAGGCTGTCGATCTGGACCTAACCTGGGGGAAGTATGCCGCGCTGCAGGTTACGGGGGACGGCTACAGAGGTGTGTCGACGACGTCTTTGTGCTTTGGTCTCATAACCCTACACTGCTCCTGGATATTTGGATGGAGCTGAACTCTCTCCATCCATTTCAAGGTAGAACAGAAGGCGGATAACAGACTCTCTTGGACAACTTGGACCACTTCTCCTCTGTATAAAGAAGCCTATGCACAGTAGTGTGTACATATACTTTTCGTTCCATCCATTCCATGTGAAGAGAGGTGTTGCCACCTCATTGTTCCTCCATGCCCTCTGCATCTGTGATCCTCAGTACCTGGATGGATAGGTTGATTTTCTGCGTTATTACTTCTCCAAAGTGGGCTATCCTCGTCATGTACTCGACGTTGCATTATCCAAAGCAGAGAATACCTTCTGCCACAACCCTCCCCCCTAAAGACATTTCACATGCCCATTCTCAGCTAGCTCTACAATGAAATTTACTCTGTCGCACTCTTTACACTGCAGGCTCACTTTTCGCTAAGTTGCTAGGGAAATTGAATCTTCATTAATTAAGCTGCTGCCTGATTTTAGCTTAAACAGGTTTCTCTCCCTCCCTCTCTCCTGCCAACATTCTCATAGTTTCTCACATCCTCCACCTACTCCTTTAAACTGGCCATCCTTCGCATAAACCATCTGATCCTTCAACCTGACCTGACCTTTTACTTCTGTTCACTTGTCCTCACCTGTCTTGTGCTCATAGCATTGCCTCTCCTCCCACTCTTTTAAATTCCCTCCTCTCCCTTTCCTCTTCAGACCTGAAGATGAAATGCAGGAGGATTTCGAAAATATTGCCTAATTTTCAATAGATTTTGTGCATTGTGGGTTTTCTATCTAGTAACAAGATAGTGTTTTACCATTCATTTATATATGTATAGATAGATAATGTGTATGTGTTTGCTCGTCTGATGAGGAACTCCTTACAGTTCTGATATGCAACGATTCAATTTCATTTTTTACCATGTTTATTTCTTGATATATATGTCTAAATATAAAATATTTATTTCAAAAATTTGCATATATTGCGGAATACCATGTTATCATAAGTACCCTTTTTTCTCTGTTCACAACAAGGCAAGCTTCCCTAAATCTTTATCTTTTCTTTTCTCCAAAGGTTCCAAGGGATGTACGAAGGACTATGGGAGATGTAAATCCAAGTGCCGCGGTCATTCTGATAAAGAAAGAGCATGTCCCAATGGTAAGGTGTGCTGCAGAAACCGCTCAAAGCCAGCACCTTGGAGCCAAGTTATAGCCAAGACAAACGACTGTAAAGCAGAAGGAGGAATTTGCAAGATATCTAACAAAAAATGCAAAAATCCTCTTCCCTTCAATTGCCCGATCAAAGATTGGAAGTGCTGCAAGAAAACAAAAAGGACCTGCAGACAAATGGGGGGGAAATGTAAAAAACGAGAAAAGTGCAAAACGGAAGTCTTAGAGTCCCTTACCACTTGCAAGCGTGGTAAGGTCTGTTGTGAAAAAGGAAAAAATACTTGCAAAGATCTAGAAGGTGAATGCAAAAGGGAAGCCAGATGCAACAGAGGTATACGTAATCCCTCTGTACCGTGCAAGAGAGGTAAGGTCTGTTGTAATCAAGGAAAAAACACTTGCAAAGATCTAGGAGGTGAATGCAAAAAGGAAGCCAAATGCGACGGAGGTATACTTACTCCCTCTACACCTTGCAAGAGTGGCAAGGTCTGTTGTGAAAAAGGAAAAAACACTTGCAAAGATCTAGGAGGTACATGTCGAGAGGAAGCCAAATGCACTGAGGATATACTTACTCCCTCTGCACCGTGCAAGAGTGGTAAGGTCTGTTGTAATAAAGGAAAAAACACTTGCAAAGATCTAAGAGGTGAATGCAAAAAGGAAGCCAAATGCGACGGAGGTATACTTACTCCCTCTACACCTTGCAAGAGTGGCAAGGTCTGTTGTGAAAAAGGAAAAAACACTTGCAAAGATCTAGGAGGTACATGTCGAGAGGAAGCCAAATGCACTGAGGATATACTTACTCCCTCTGTACCGTGCAAAAGTGGCAAGGTCTGTTGTGAAAAAGGAAAAAACACTTGTAAAGATCTAGGAGGTACATGTCGAGAGGAAGCCAAATGCGACGGGGATATACTTACTCCCTCTGTACCGTGCAAAAGTGGCAAGGTCTGTTGTGAAAAAGGAAAGAACACTTGCAAAGATCTAGGAGGTACATGTCGAGAGGAAGCCAAATGCGACGGGGATATACTTACTCCCTCTGTACCGTGCAAAAGTGGCAAGGTCTGTTGTGAAAAAGGAAAGAACACTTGCAAAGATCTAGGAGGTACATGTCGAGAGGAAGCCAAATGCGACGGGGATATACTTACTCCCTCTGTACCGTGCAAAAGTGGCAAGGTCTGTTGTGAAAAAGGAAAGAACACTTGCAAAGATCTAGGAGGTACATGTCGAGAGGAAGCCAAATGCACTGAGGATATACTTACTCCCTCTGTACCGTGCAAAAGTGGCAAGGTCTGTTGTGAAAAAGGAAAGAACACTTGCAAAGATCTAGGAGGTACATGTCGAGAGGAAGCCAAATGCACTGAGGATATACTTACTCCCTCTGTACCGTGCAAAAGTGGCAAGGTCTGTTGTGAAAAAGGAAAGAACACTTGCAAAGATCTAGGAGGTACATGTCGAGAGGAAGACAAATGCACTGAGGATATACTTACTCCCTCTGTACCGTGCAAAAGTGGCAAGGTCTGTTGTGAAAAAGGAAAGAACACTTGCAAAGATCTAGGAGGTACATGTCGAGAGGAAGACAAATGCACTGAGGATATACTTACTCCCTCTGTACCGTGCAAAAGTGGCAAGGTCTGTTGTGAAAAAGGCAAAAACACTTGCAAAGATCTAGGAGGTACATGTCGAGAGGAAGACAAATGCACTGAGGATATACTTACTCCCTCTGTACCGTGCGAAAGTGGCAAGGTCTGTTGTGAAAAAGGAAAAAACACTTGCAAAGATCTAGGAGGTACATGTCGAGAGGAAGACAAATGCACTGAGGATATACTTACTCCCTCTGTACCGTGCGAAAGTGGCAAGGTCTGTTGTGAAAAAGGAAAAAACACTTGCAAAGATCTAGGAGGTACATGTCGAGAGGAAGACAAATGCACTGAGGATATACTTACTCCCTCTGTACCGTGCGAAAGTGGCAAGGTCTGTTGTGAAAAAGGCAAAAACACTTGCAAAGATCTAGGAGGTACATGTCGAGAGGAAGACAAATGCACTGAGGATATACTTACTCCCTCTGTACCGTGCGAAAGTGGCAAGGTCTGTTGTGAAAAAGGAAAGAACACTTGCAAAGATCTAGGAGGTGAATGCAAAAAGGAAGCCAAATGCGAAGGGGATATACTTACTCCCTCTGTACCGTGCAAGAGTGGTAAGGTCTGTTGTGAAAAGGGAACAACTTGTAAATCACTAAGTGGACAGTGTAAAAAGGAAGACACATGTCAAAGCAAAGTGTTAAGCCCCAGCAAGAAGTGCAAAGCTGGTAAGGTATGCTGCTTAATCCGCACCTGTCGCGACCGAGGAGGGAAGTGTAAGAAGGAAGAAAAGTGCAACGGTAGAATCGTCAAGGTGAAGAAGCCATGCGAGGAACCCAAAGTCTGCTGTCTAGGTAAGTGAAAGAAAATTGCGTAAAGCACAGATTCACACGTACTCGAAAATCTACATGCTCATGAATGGCTTTAAACATACTTATATACAAATACGAAATGTACTGCCTATGTACTGTGTTATTCTATTTCATTGTGATGATTATCGTCGCCATTATTTAATGACAAAATGTTACAAGTAATGATACGAGTCAATAATACCATTAATGATAATGGTATGAACGAAATTAAAGAACAGATTTAGTTTATAGGTGAAATGATTCGCTTCGCAGCAGCTTCTTATTCATAACGATAATGTGGTTACATTCATTTGATAGTGATAATAATAATACTATAATAATTGCAATGGTGATGTTTATATGAATAATTAAAATGCTACTGAAAATATTGATGACAGTTCTGATAATGAGGAAAACCTTGATATTCAATATTTGATACGAGTTAAGATAATGATGATACTACTGCTTATTATAGTTATGGTAATAATGACAATGATTTAAGAAAAGATATACTACTACTACTAACACTACTAATGAAAATCTTATTAATGATAATCGTAATGATAATTATGTCAATCATATTAACAGCAGTAATCATGATGCTGATCATAATGATAACAAAAATTATATTATTGACAATGATAATAATTAGAGCAATAATAATGGCAATAATAGAATAATGATAAGCATTCCTCACCATCATTATCATCGTCCCACATCGCCATCTTCATCGTCATCACCATGGCCATCGAAATCTCATGATGAGAATACTAGCAATAATTATGATGATGGTAATCAAAATGAGAATCATGGGAGAAATAATGATAGCAAGGAAATCAATGAAACTGCATCAAAGAGGAGAATTATTAGGTGATTCCTATACAAAAGCCTGGTTACGTGTGGAGTTACTAATTCTATGCTCTTTTACCACTCAAAGAGGACCCAGGTACCCCTGAGCCACCGCCACCAACCACTCTTAAACCGGAGCCACCAACCACCCTCAAGCCGCCGCCACCAACCACCCTCAAGCCGCCGCCACCAACCACTCTTAACCCAGAGCCACCAACCACCCCTAAGCCTCCGCCACCAACTACACTTAACCCAGAGCCACCAACCGCCCCTAACTCTCCGCCACCAACCACTCTTAACCCAGAGCCACCAACCACCCCTAAGCCTCCGCCACCAACCACACTTAACCCAGAGCCACCAACCGCCCCTAACTCTCCGCCACCAACCACTCTTAACCCAGAGCCACCAACCACCCCTAAGCCTCCGCCACCAACCACACTTAACCCTGAGCCACCAATCGCCCCTAACTCTCCGCCACCAACCACTCTTAACCCAGAGCCACCAACCACCCCTAAGCCTCCGCCACCAACCACACTTAACCCAGAGCCACCAACCGCCCCTAACTCTCCGCCACCAACCACTCTAAACCCAGAGCCACCAACCACCCCTAAGCCTCCGCCACCAACCACACTTAACCCTGAGCCACCAACCGCCCCTAACTCTCCGCCACCAACCACTCTTAACCAAGAGCCACCAACCACCCCTAAGCCTCCACCACCAACCACTCTTAACCCAGAGCCACCAACCACCCCTAAGCCGACGCCACCAACCACTCTTAAACCGGAGCCACCAACCGCCCCTAACTCTCCGCCATCAACCACTCTTAACCCAGAGCCACCAACCACCCCTAAGCCTCCGCCACCAACCACACTTAACCCAGAGCCACCAACCACCCCTAAGCCTCCACCACCAACCACTCTTAACCCAGAGCCACCAACCACCCCTAAGCCTCCACCACCAACCACTCTTAACCCAGAGCCACCAACCACCCCTAAGCCGACGCCACCAACCACTCTTAAACCGGAGCCACAACCACAAACGACAATAGCAGATACAACTACTGCAGATGCAACAACTATTGCAGACACAACATCGACTGCAGATAAAACAACGACTACAGATATAACTACTGCAGATACAACCACTGCAGATATAACTACTGCAGATACAACGACTACAGGTACAACAACGGTAGATATAACTACTACAGATACAACTACTGCAGATAAAACCACTGTAGATATTACAACCACTGCAGATATTACAACCACTACAGATACGAATACTGCAGATACAACCACTGTAGATATTACAACCACTACAGATATTAAAACCACTGCAGATACGAATACTGCAGATACAACTACTGCAGATACAACCAATACAGATATTATAACAACTGCAGATATTACAACCACTGCAGATACAACCACTGCAGATACAACTACTGCAGATACAGCCACTGCAGATACAACCACTGCAGATGTAACCACTGCCGATACAACTACTGCCGATACAACCCCTGCAGATACAACCACTGTAGATACAACCACTGCAGATATTACAACCACTGCAGATATTACAACCGCTACAGATACAACAACGGCAGATGCAACTACTGCAGATACAACCACTGCAGATACAACCACTGCAGATACAACCACTGCAGATACAACCACTTCAGATACAACTACTGCAGATACAACCAGTGCAGATATTACCACTGTAGATATTACAACCACTGCAGATATTAAAACCACTGCAGATACGAATACTGCAGATACAACTACTGCAGATACAACCACTACAGATATTACAACGACTGCAGATATTACAACCACTGCAGATACAACCACTGCAGATACAACCACTGCAGATACAACCACTGCAGATGTAACCACTACCGATACAACTTCTGCCGATACAACCCCTGCAGATACAACCACTGTAGATACAACCACTGCAGATATTACAACCACTGCAGATATTACAACCGCTACAGATACAACGACTGCAGATACAACCACTGCAGATACAACCACTGCAGATACAACCACTGCAGATACAACTACTGCAGATACAACCACTGCAGATACAACCACTGCAGATATTACAACCACTGCAGATACAACCACTGAAGATACAACTACTGCAGATATTACAACCACTGCAGATACAACCACTGCAGATACAGCCACTGCAGATATTACAACCACTACAGATACAACAACGGCAGATGCAACTACTGCAGATACAACCACTGCAGATACAACCACTGCAGATACAACCACTGCAGATACAACCACTGCAGATACAACCACTGCAGATGTAACCACTACCGATACAACTTCTGCCGATACAACCCCTGCAGATACAACCACTGTAGATACAACCACTGCAGATATTACAACCACTGCAGATATTACAACCGCTACAGATACAACGACTGCAGATACAACCACTGCAGATACAACCACTGCAGATACAACCACTTCAGATACAACTACTGCAGATACAACCACTGCAGATATTACAACGCCTGCAGATACAACCACTGCAGATATTACAACGACTGCAGATACAACCACTGCAGATACAACCACTGCAGATATTACAACCACTGCAGATACAACTACTGCAGATACAACCACTGAAGATACAACCACTGCAGATACAACCACTGAAGATACAACCACTGCAGATACAACCACTGCAGATACAACTACTGCAGATACAACCACTGCAGATACAACCACTGAAGATACAACCACTGCAGATACAACTACTGCAGATACAACCCCTGCAGATACAACGACTGTAGATACAACTACTGCAGATACAACCACTGCAGATACAACTACTGCAGATACAACCACTGCAGATACAACCACTGAAGATACAACCACTGCAGATACAACTACTGCAGATACAACTACTGCAGATACAACCACTGCAGATACAACTACTGCAGATACAACCACTGCAGATACAACCACTGCAGATACAACTACTGCAGATACAACCACTGCAGATACAACTACTACAGATACAACCACTGCAGATACAACCACTGAAGATACAACTACTGCAGATACAACTACTGCAGATACAACTACTGCAGATACAACCACTGCAGATACAACTACTGCAGATACAACCACTGCAGATACAACCACTGAAGATACAACCACTGCAGATACAACTACTGCAGATACAACCACTGCAGATACAACCACTGCAGATACAACCACTGCAGATACAACCACTGCAGATACAACTACTGCAGATACAACCACTGCAGATACAACCACTGCAGATACAACTACTGCAGATACAACCACTACAGATACAACGACTGTAGATACAACTACTGCAGATACAACCACTGCAGATACAACTACTGCAGATACAACCACTGCAGATACAACCACTGAAGATACAACCACTGCAGATACAACTACTGCAGATTCAACTACTGCAGATACAACCACTGCAGATACAACTACTGCAGATACAACCACTGCAGATACAACCACTGCAGATACAACCACTGCAGATACAACCACTGCAGATACAACCACTGCAGATACAACCACTGCAGATACAACCACTGCAGATACAACCACTGCAGATACAACCACTGCAGATACAACCACTGCAGATACAACCACTGCAGATACAACCACTGCAGATACAACCACTGCAGATACAACCACTGCAGATACAACCACTGAAGATACAACCACTGCAGATACAACCACTGCAGATACAACCACTGCAGATACAACCACTGCAGATACAACCACTGCAGATACAACCACTGCAGATACAACCACTGCAGATACAACCACTGCAGATACAACCACTGCAGATACAACCACTGCAGATACAACCACTGAAGATACAACCACTGCAGATACAACCACTGCAGATACAACCACTGCAGATACAACCACTGCAGATACAACCACTGCAGATACAACCACTGCAGATACAACCACTGCAGATACAACCACTGCAGATACAACCACTGCAGATACAACCACTGCAGATACAACCACTGCAGATACAACCACTGCAGATACAACTACTGCAGATACAACCACTGCAGATACAACCACTGCAGATACAACCACTGAAGATACAACCACTGCAGATACAACCACTGCAGATACAACCACTGAAGATACAACCACTGCAGATACAACCACTGAAGATACAACCACTGCAGATACAACCACTGCAGATACAACCACTGAAGATACAACCACTGCAGATACAACCACTGCAGATACAACCACTGCAGATACAACCACTGCAGATACAACCACTGAAGATACAACCACTGAAGATACAACCACTGCAGATACAACCACTGCAGATACAACCACTGCAGATACAACCACTGAAGATACAACCACTGCAGATACAACCACTGCAGATACAACCACTGCAGATACAACCACTGCAGATACAACCACTGCAGATACAACCACTGCAGATACAACCACTGAAGATACTACTACTGCAGATACAACAACGACTCCTGATACAACAACTACGGCCATCACAACTACAACCATACCTACCACCACTAGTGCCTTCAACGTAACTGCAAGGCTTCTAGAGCTCGCAACCATCGACCCTTCCCTGGGGGCTCTGGAAGCGGCCCTGGACGAGGCCAGCGACAGACTCGGCACCATCGACAGCACCGGCCGAAGGAGAGTTCGGAGGCAAGCCGCTGGCGAGCCAGCAACCAGTACAACCGATGCCACCACAACTGATGCCACTACAACTGATGCCACTACAACCGATGCCACCACAACTGATGCCACTACAACTGATGTCACTACAACCGATGCCACTACAACTGATGCCACTACAACCGATGCCACTACAACTGATGCCACTACAACTGATGCCACTACAACCGATGCCACCACAACTGATGCCACTACAACTGATGCCACTACAACCGATGCCACCACAACTGATGCCACTACAACTGATGCCACTACAACCGATGCCACTACAACCGATGCCACTACAACCGATGCCACTACAACCGATGCCACCACAACCGATGCCACCACAACCGATGCCACCACAACCGATGCCACCACAACCGATGCCACTACAACCGATGTCACCACAACCGATGCCACCACAACCGATGCCACTACAACCGATGCCACCACAACCGATGCCACCACAACCGATGTCACCACAAACGATGCAACCACAACCGATGTCACCACAACCGATGCCACCACAACCGATGCCACTACAACCGATGTCACCACAACCGATGTCACCACAACCGACGCTACCACAACTGATGTCACCACAACCGATGCCACCACAACCGGTGCCACCACAACTGATGCCACTACAACTGATGTCACCACAACCGATGCCACTACAACTGATGTCACTACAACCGATGCCACCACAACCGATGCCACTACAACCGATGTCACCACAACCGATGCCACTACAACCGATGCCACCACAACCGATGCCACTACAACTGATGCCACTACAACTGATGCCACTACAACCGATGCCACTACAACCGATGCCACCACAACTGATGTCACTACAACCGATGCCACTACAACTGATGTCACCACAACCGTTGCCACTACAACTGATGCCACTACAACCGATGCCACCACAACTGATACCACTACAACTGATGCCACCACAACCGATGCCACTACAACTGATGTCACCACAACCGATGCCACTACAACCGATGCCACCACAACTGATGTCACTACAACCGATGCCACTACAACTGATGCCACTACAACCGATGCCACTACAACTGATGTCACCACAACCGATGCCACTACAACGGATGTCACCACAACTGATGTCACTACAACTGATGTCACTACAACCGATGCCACTACAACTGATGTCACTACAACCGATGCCACTACAACTGATGCCACTACAACGGATGTCACCACAAGCGATGCCACTACAACGGATGTCACCACAAGCGATGCCACTACAACTGATGCCACCACAAGCGATGCCACTACAGCGGATGTCACCACAACTGATATCACTACAACCGGTGAAACTACAACGGATGTCACTACAACCGATGCCACTACGGCTGATTCCACAGCAACGGGTTCCACGCCTGAAACAACCACAACCGACTCTGCCACAACTGGCTCCACAACCTCCGCCCCCAGCACGACACCGCCTCAGGACCGCATCGACGCCGAAGACTTGCTGACCAGGTACATCCAGTTCCTCAGCGACGCCACAGCCCCTGTCGACGACGAAAACGCTGACCAAATAGACAGCGGCACCGTCAGCGCCAACAGCTTCATCGAAGAGTTCGACGACCTGATCGACCTGATCGCGCAGACGGGGAAGAGGATCACGGACGGAACCAGGGCGCTGCTGCCACGAGCCCGAGACGACACGCAGGAGCTGCTGGACAGGATCAAAGACCTCCGCATAGCTATCCGAGAGGAACTTGAGCGGCTGAATCCACTCGCTGAAAACACAATCACCCTTCCCACACTGGCGCCTTAAAGGATAGAATGCAGTGACGACCCTCGGTACACATATATGCATATGGATGTATAATGCTTATATACATACTGTGTATTTGTGTAATTCAGACTGAAGTACTACGATATTTACGAATTTCAAACAAAATACTGTCGTTCATTTCAAACAATCTAATCACTGAGCTTTATGTTTTGTCAACACATTCTGATCCAAGTAGCTTGTCAAAACAAGAAAAAAAAAATAGCATCAAAGTTGAAGAACTCTTGTGTTTGCTGTGATTCAGACTTGCATGTAACATGTAATAAAGAGATGGAACTGCGTTGTGATTTTTTTTCTTTATTTCTTTTTAATGCCAGTCTAATAAATTGTTTATAATTAAAGGTTGGGTACTGGAACCTGGATAACTTTACATGGAATTTAGCCTCACTTAACCTTTCAAGGAGAGATACGTATATATATATATATATATATATATATATATATATATATATATATATATATATATATGTACATATATATGTATATATATATGTACATATATATATGTACATATATATGTATATATGTATATATATATGTACATATACATATATATGTATATATGTGTACATATAGATATATATATGTACATATACATATATATATATATGTATATATATGTACACATAAATATATACATATATATATATATATATATATATATATATATATATATTATATGTACATATATATATATATATTTATATATATGGATATATACAGATATATGTATATATATGCATATTTTTGTATATATGTATATATATGTATATATACATATGTACATATGTATGTATATATACGTATATGTATATAAATGTATATATATATGTATATATATGTATATGTATGTATATGCATGTTTATATACGTATATATATGTATGTATATACATAATATATATATGCATATATGTGCATATTATGTATATATATGTATATATATGTATATAGGTATATATATATGTATATATATGTATATATATACATATATATGTATATATATACATATATACATATGTATATATATACATATATACATATGTATATATATACATATATACATATGTATATATATACATATATACATATGTATATATATGTATATATGTATATATATACATATATACATATGTATATATACATATATACATATGTATATATACATATATACATATGTATATATATGTATATATGTATATATATACATATATGTATAGAAATGTATATGCATATACCCACCTCTGCACACGATATACATATGTAGGCTTATAATCCCTGCATGGAAAACTGTCGAGTATATTCTCAAAATACTTAGGACTCTCTCGACCTGTCTTACATCTGACTCATAGCTGAGACAGATTTCGGCAGTTGAGAATATTTTGAGACAGTCTCAAAGTCATTTCAGCCGTATTAGATGAACTGATTTATACAAATAACCAACACATTTTTGACAGATAACTCTGTTGCCTAAGCTGGTTAATGTTATATAGTTGTAATAGGGCAGGTATACATACCAATTGTTTTCGAATAACAGAAGATTCCTCTAAAACTTTGTTTAAACACAGATGTTCGTCTTTACTTTGACCTCGTGAATTTCTTTGAACACCAATTGAAACTGATAGATTTATAATATAAAAATAATGCTGATCCCAATATACTCATCACATCAAAAAGCCATTCACATCATCAGAAAATCATACTAAGGGCATAATTCCACTGCCAATTCGATGTAGAATTGTAGACATTTCCGACTGGTACACCACGAGTCTGGTGGTGACCATTATAATCTGCCTATACATGTGTGGTACGTAGTATTCAATGAGAGTGAGATGTCAGTCTGTAATGATGATTCTGACTGGTTGAAATAATTTTACAATGATCTACAACAGGAAGGACATCCGAATGGGGAAACTATATCAGATTGTCATAACAATTCAAATTACAAAACGTACGAACAAAGACTGACTTTTATCTACAACTGATGTTTATGAAAAAAACAATATTTCATAGATTTGACTCCTTACCTGAGCAATGCTTTCCATCTACAGTGTAATGAATGAAACTATATGTTTTTACTTTCGGTAAGTAGAATGATTCATGAAGTGTAGATAATCACATGTTTAGAAAAAAGGCAACAATAGAACTTATTGAAGGCACAGACAGATTTTTTAATTAATGAGAAAAAATAGTCTAAATGTTCCATTTCTCCTACCTGGAAGCTTATTGTCACACACACTCTCTCAAACGCACATACACACAATCATACATACATACACACACACACACACACACACACACACACACACACACACACACACACACACACACACACACACACACACACACACACACACACACATATATATATATGTATATATATATATAATATATATATGTATATATATATATATATATATATATATATATATATATATATATATATATATATATATATATATACATATATATATATATATATATATATATATATATATATATATATATATATATATATATATATATATATATATATATACATGTGAGAGGTGTGCTGTGCCTCTCATGCGATTATTTTTTTTTGCAATTATTTATTTTCGTGTTTAATATGCTATTGTTACAATGGTATCAGGTGTTCAGTTCATTAGCATGCCCTCGTGAAAGCTTCTGAACACCAGTGAGCTTCGAGCTCGTTGTGGTAAAACGGGCCGAATTAGAGTTCCCTTGGGGGGGGGGGGGATACGAACGTAGCGTGGCGAGGCAGTGGTAGGTGGGTGGTAGCGAGCGGTGATACCTCGCCAGCTCGTTCATAAAACCCGTAGTCCACAATGTTTGTTAAGGTAAAGTTAAAATGAAAGCCTGGCCATAAGGACGGAAAAGTGAAATAAAAATAAAGCTTAATCAATAAAACACGAAAGTGAAATCACATGAAATATCACCAAAGATATAAAAGATAAACAAAGTAAAAGAATAACTATGAATATGAATTAATATGATAAAATGGCCGGCTAATTATTGGCGGAGACACTTTTCACAATATGCTTTAATTCGTGAAGCGTTTAAGAACTGGCATACAGCGTATAATAATATACATATGGATAAAACTGAGCAGCCAACTATTTATCTTTTAAGTATAAATCTGTGACGGTTGTGGTATGTCACCAAGTTCCTTGGGTTGTAGGAGAAGGAAACACCTCCTTGTCTCGGAGCAGACTGGTTTATTCTTTTAGTTTGTACATACACATGTGCGAAATTGTTGCCGTGATTGTTTCGCGAAACGCAAACGAGTGCAGCCACTTATTCTACGTGGGCATCCAGGTACTCAGCCGATCTCGTGTATCAATGAATGAATGAACACATGGCTCAGATGCGTGAAAACGAATAAAATATCTAGTAAAATAAAATATAAGAATAATAAAATGATAAAAACCGGGCTGTGAGAATTGACAGTAGTTCCGCGTGTATGGAGAGAAACAGCCCAGGCCAGATAAGCAGGTGTATCGCTCATTAAGGCGGCAGACTACTGGGTATGAATATCGTTCCATAGTTGCATATATATATATATATATATATATATATATATATATATATATATATATATATATATATACACACACATATATACATACATACATACATATATATATATATATATTATATACACATATATATTACATATACACATATATATTATATATACACATGTATTATACATAAACACATTTATATTATATATACGCATATATATTATATATACACATATATTATATATAAACACATATATATATTATATATACACATATATATTATATATACACACATATATATTATATACACACACATATATCCCGCGACGCCAGATCGTAAGGCGGCCGCTCTATCCACTTGTCCACCAGTCACTAAAAGGATTGTGCAACCAGGCGCCACCTGGCACCATGGATTTTACCTAACTACTCATACCTGAGTAAGTATAGCGATATTTTTTTATCTGTATATTTCTGCACAAAATTTGCATGGTAATTTTGATGCATGCCGTCAATCGGGCAAATTGTCCGTGGCCCCGGTGACGCAAATTTGCCATCAAGTTTGCATTACATAAAATTGAAAATTACGAAAAAATGAGATTTAAAAAATATTTAACACAAATAACTAAATGTTCCTTTTTTTCTTCTTGCAATAAGTTATTTACTACATAGGGAGATGTAGATGGAGTCTGTGCAAGGAAAATAAGCTCTTACCTTCTTTGCACTTTGCAAAGGGGAGGCACAGAAGTCTTGTCACCACTCATGGGTGTTCGTGTGCCAGGCCTACGCGCCGCTCCCCCGGGACGTTGGTTACTTACGAAAACCCATTGACCAGGTTTTCGGCACCGTGATTTCCGTGACGTGACCTGATCCAAAGGGTTAATTGAACTTGGATTCCCTCAACATCTGTTTGTTTGGTGTCTCTTTGAGATGGCCCAAAGGATTTGGATGTTATCTAGATGTTACTATGTATTTTATCTCGTGTCAAAAAAAAAAAAAAAAAAAAAAAAAAAATAAAAATAAAAATAAAAATAAATAAAAAAATAAAACATTTGGAGATTATTTATGTCAAGTTTTCCTTTTTATTGAATTTATTCAAACTAAAGAGGTTACATATCAGATTACAAATGGGTAATTAGGTGAAATTGGGCAACATAGGCATCCTTTTATTCAGGGAGCGAGTCTGAGCCATCCTAAACGAGAGTGAAAATGCCAACATGTTTATTTTCTTTCCATTATATTAGTTAAAAATAGCGTTTCCAGTAGTTGAAGTTCAACAAAAGTATGGAAAGGATAGTTGTGAAGGAGTGCAAACAGAGGTGGAAGTAGTGGCAATAAAGTGGATCCATGGAAAAGACGAAAACCTGTGCTGGTGGCCTGCTAGCACATTCTATTCGTCCGCAATGAGCACAAAAATGGCTAGATATCAAACCAACATTGACGACAAACAAGAATGGGAAGAATATGAAATCCAGACACTTTACAGGCATGGTAATTTGTTTTGCATTTCTGTTCACCCTGCATTGGCGAGCCCTGGTCTATTGATTTCACCATGTCCATTGTGAAATGCAGCATAATTAATTTTTTCACTGTCTGCAAGAGTGCTTGAACTCTTTTTTTTCGTGTGACTTAAGATGTGATTTGATGCGAAGGATCATAAATATGGTTCTCAATTGTTATATATATGTAACGTGAATACTGATGTGGGAATGCTGTTTAAAATCAGAATTAATTTTGTTTTGAACTTGATGACTACCTGAAGATGCGACAAAAATGTAGGCTCGCAGAAGATGCGTCCAATTTAGAGACAGAAACAGACCCAGAGGCTGGAGAGAAATGCTAATGCTAATGAATTTAACACCTGGTACTATTGCAGCAATAGCATATTAAACACGAAAATAGATAATTGCAAAAAAAAAAAAAAAAAAAAAAGAAAAGATCGCATGAGAGGCACAGCACACCTCTCACATGAACATATATATATATATATATATATATATATATATATATATATATATATATATATATATATATATATATATATGTATGTATGTATGTATGTGTGTGTGTGCGTGTGTGTGTGTGTGTGTGTGTGTTTGAGAGTGTGTGTGTGTGTGACAATAAGCTTTCAGGTAGGAGAAATGGAACATTTAGACTATTTCTTCTCATTAATTAAAAATCTGTTTGTGTCTTCAATAAGTTCTATTGTTGCCTTTTTTTCTAAACGTGTGATTATCTACACTCCATGAATCATTCTACTTACTGAAAATAAAAACCTATTTAAAGTTTCATTCATTACACTGTAGGTGGCAAGCATTGCTCAGGTCAGGAGTCAAATCTATGAAATATTGTTTTTTTCATAAACATCAGTTGTATATAAAAGTCAGTCTTTGTTCGTACGTTTTGTAATTTGAATTATGACAATCTGATATAGTTTCCCCATTCGGATGTCCTTCCTGTTGTAGATCATTGTAAAATTATTTCAACCAGTCAGTCATCATTACAGACTGACGCCTCACCCTCATAGAATACTACGTACCACACATGTATAGGCAGATAACAATGGTCACCACCAGACTCGTGGTGTACCAGTCGGAAATGTCTACAACTCTACATCGAATTGGCAGTGGAATTATGCCCTTAGTAGGATTTTCTGATGATGTGAATGACCTTTTGATGTGATGAGTATATTGGGATCAGCATTATTTTTATATTATAAATCTATCAGTTTCAAATGAAGGTGTAGAAAGGAATTCACGAGGTCAAAGTAACACGCAGAGGATGGTTCAGACTCTCCTCAATTCAACTTTTGGAAATGGTGATGAGCTCCCTGCAAAGAGTGAAGACGATCATCTGTGTTTAAACAAAGTTTTAGAGGAATCTTCAGTTATTCGAAGACAATTGGTATGTATACCTGCCCTATTACATCTACATAACATTAACCAACTTAGACAACAGAGTTATCTGTCAAAAATGTGTTGGTTAATTGTATAAATCAGTTAATCTAATACGGCTGAAATGACTGAGACTGTCTCAAAATATTCTCAACTGCCGAAATTTGTCTCAGCTATGAGTCAGATGTAAGATAGGTCGAGAGAGCCCTAAGTATTTTGAGAATATACTCGACAGTTTTCCATGCAGGGATTATAAGCCTATATATGTATATCGTGTGCAGAGGTGGGCATATGCATATACATTTATATGCATATATGTATATATATACATATATACATATATATACATATGTATATATGTATATATATACATATATATGTACATATATACATATATATATACATATATATATACATATATATGCACATATATTCATATATATAATATGTATATACATACATACATATACGTATATAAACATGCATATACATATATATATATACACACATATATATATATATACATATACATATATATACATTTATATACATATACGTATATATGGTTATATATGTACATATGTATATATACATATATATGCATATACATACATACATACATACATACATATATATATATATATATATATATATATATATATATATACATACATATATATGTATATATCCACATGTATATATACGTATATATATATATATATATATATATATATATATTATATATATGTACATATATATAATATCTATCTATCTATATATTTATATGTACATATATACATATATATATATATGCATATGTAATATATATGCATATATATACATATATACATATATATGTACATATATATGTACACACACACACACACACACACACACACACACACACACACATATATATATATATATATATATGTATATATATGTATATACATATATATGTATATATCCAATATATATATATAGATATTATATATATATGTATATGTACATATATATGTATATATATGTATATGTACATATATATGTATATATATATATATATATATACATATATATATATATGCATATGTACATATATATATACCTATACACACACACACACACACACACACACACACACACACACACTCACACACACACACACACACACACACATATATATATATATGTATATATATATATACGTATCTCTCCTTGAAAGGTTAAGTGAGGCTAAATTCCATGTAAAGTTATCCAGGTTCCAGTACTAAAACTTTAATTATAAACATTTTATTAGACTGGCATTAAAAAGAAATAAAGAAAAAAATCACATTGCAGTTCCATCTCTTTATTACATGTTACATGCAAGTCTGAATCACAGCAAACACAAGAGTTCTTCAACTTTGATGCTATTTTTTTTTCTTGTTTTGACAAGCTACTTGGATCAGAATGTGTTGACAAAACATAAAGCTCAGTGATTAGATTGTTTGAAATGAACGACAGTATTTTGTTTGAAATTCGTAAATATCATAGTACTTCAGTCTGAAATACACAAATACACAGTATGTATATAAGCATTATACATCCATATGCATATATGTGTACCGAGGGTCGTCACTGCATTCTATCCTTTAAGGCGCCAGTGTGGGAAGGGTGATTGTGTTTTCAGCGAGTGGATTCAGCCGCTCAAGTTCCTCTCGGATAGCTATGCGGAGGTCTTTGATCCTGTCCAGCAGCTGCTGCGTGTCGCCTCGGGCTCGTGGCAGCAGCGCCCTGGTTCCGTCCGTGATCCTCTTCCCCGTCTGCGCGATCAGGTCGATCAGGTCGTCGAACTCTTCGATGAAGCTGTTGGCGCTGACGGTGCCGCTGTCTATTTGGTCAGCGTTTTCGTCGTCGACAGGGGCTGTGGCGTCGCTGAGGAACTGGATGTACCTGGTCAGCAAGTCTTCGGCGTCGATGCGGTCCTGAGGCGGTGTCGTGCTGGGGGCGGAGGTTGTGGTTATTTCAGGTGTGGAATCTGCCGTAGTTGCATATGTTGTAGTAACATCCGTTGTAGTTTCACCGGTTGTAGTGGTATCAGTTGTGGTGACAACGGTTGTAGTGGCACCGGTTGTGGTGGCATCGACTGTGGTGACATCAGTTGAAATGGCATCAGTTGTGGTGACATCAGTTGTGATGACAACCGTTGTAGTGGCATCGGTTGTGGTGACATCCGTTGTAGTGGCATCGGTTGTGGTGGCATCGGTTGTGGTGGCATCGGTTGTGGTGGCATCGGTTGTAGTGACATCGGTTGTAGTGGCATCGGTTGTGGTGACATCAGTTGTAGTGGCACTGGTTGTAGTGGCATAGGTTGTGGTTACATCGGTTGTAGTGGCATCAGTTGTAGTGGCATCGGTTGTAGTGGCATCAGTTGTAGTTGCATCGGTTGTAGTGGCATCGGTTGTAGTGGCATCGGTTGTAGTGGCATCGGTTGTAGTGGCATCAGTTGTAGTGACATCGGTTGTAGTGGCATCGGTTGTAGTGGCATCAGTTGTAATTGCATCGGTTGTAGTGGCATCGGTTGTAGTGGCATCGGTTGCAGTGGCATCAGTTGTAGTTGCATCGGTTGTAGTGGCATCGGTTGTAGTGGCATCAGTTGTAGTGGCATCGGTTGTAGTGGCATCGGTTGTAGTGACATCGGTTGTAGTAACATCGGTTGTAGTGGCATCGGTTGTAGTGGCATCGGTTGTAGTGGCATCAGTTGTAGTGGCATCAGTTGTAGTGACATCGGTTGTAGTGGCATCAGTTGTGGTGGCATCGGTTGTAGTGGCATCAGTTGTAGTGACATCGGTTGTGGTGATATCAGTTGTAGTGGCATCGGTTGTGATGGCATCAGTTGTGGTAGCATCGGTTGTGGTGGCATCGGTTGTAGTGGCATCAGTTGTGGTGACATCCGTTGTAGTGGCATCTGTTGTGGTGAAATCGGTTGTAGTGGCATCGGTTGTGGTGACATCGGTTGTAGTGGCATCAGTTGTAGTTTCATCAGTTGTAGTGGCATCGGTTGTAGTGACATCAGTTGTAGTTTCATCGATTGTAGTGGCATCGGTTGTGGTGTCATCGGTTGTGGTGGCATCGGTTGTGGTGGCATCGGTTGTAGTGACATCAGTTGTAGTGACATCAGTTGTGGTGACATCGGTTGTGATGGCATCGGTTGTGATGGCATCGGTTGTAGTGGCATCGATTGTAGTGGCATCGGGTGTGGTGGCATAGGTTGTAGTACCATCGGTTGTGGTTGCATCGGTTGTGGTGAAATCGGTTGTAGTGGCATCGGTTGTGGTGACATCGGTTGTGGTGGCATCGGTTGTAGTGACATCAGTAGTAGTGGCATCGGTTGTAGTGACATCAGTTGTAGTGGCATCGGTTGTAGTGGCATCAGTTGTAGTTTCATCGGTTGTAGTGGCATCGGTTGTAGTGGCATCGGTTGTGGTGGCATCGGTTGTAGTGACATCAGTTGTAGTGACATCAGTTGTAGTGGCATCGGTTGTGGTGGCATCGGTTGTAGTGGCATCGGTTGTAGTGACATCGGTTGTAGTAGCATCGGTTGTGGTGGCATCGGTTGTGGTGGCATCGGTTGTGGTGGCATCGGTTGTGGTGGCATCGGTTGTCGTGGCATCGGTTGTGGTGACATCGGTTGTGGTGATATCGGTTGTGGTGACATCGGCTGTAGTGGCATCAGTTGTGGTGGCATCGGTTGTGGTGGCATCGGTTGTAGTGACATCAGTTGTGGTGGCATCGGTTGTAGTGGCATCGGTTGTGGTGACATCGGTTGTAGTGGCATCGGTTGTGGTGGCATCGGTTGTGGTGGCATCGGTTGTGGTGGCATCGGTTGTGGTGGCATCGGTTGTGGTGACATCGGTTGTGGTGGCATCGGTTGTGGTGACATCGGTTGTGGTGGCATCGGTTGTGGTGGCATCGGTTGTGGTGGCATCGGTTGTAGTGGCATCGGTTGTAGTGGCATCGGTTGTGGTGGCATCGGTTGTGGTGGCATCGGTTGTGGTGGCATCGGTTGTGGTGGCATCCGTTGTAGTGGCATCGGTTGTGGTGGCATCGGTTGTGGTGGCATCGGTTGTAGTGGCATCGGTTGTAGTGGCATCGGTTGTGGTGGCATCGGTTGTAGTGGCATCAGTTGTGGTGGCATCGGTTGTAGTGGCATCAGTTGTGGTGGCATCGGTTGTAGTGGCATCGGTTGTGGTAGCATCGGTTGTAGTGGCATCAGTTGTAGTGGCATCAGTTGTGGTGGAATCAGTTGTAGTGGCATCAGTTGTAGTGGCATCGGTTGTGGTGGCATCGGTTGTAGTGGCATCACTTGTAGTGGCATCACTTGTAGTGGCATCGGTTGTAGTGGCATCAGTTGTGGTGGCATCGGTTGTAGTGGCATCAGTTGTAGTGGCATCAGTTGTGGTGGCATCGGTTGTACTGGTTGCTGGCTCGCCAACGGCTTGCCTCCGAACTCTCCTTCGGCCGGTGCTGTCGATGGTGCCGAGTCTGTCGCTGGCCTCGTCCAGGGCCGCTTCCAGAGCCCCCAGGGAAGGGTCGATGGTTGCGAGCTCTAGAAGCCTTGCAGTTACGTTGAAGGCAATAGTGGTGGTAGGTATGGTTGTAGTTGTGATGGCCGTTGTTGTTGTATCAGGAGTCGTTGTTGTATCTGCAATTGTGTTTGTATCTACAGTAGTCGTTGTGTCTGCAGTCGTAGTATCTGCAGTTGTTGTTGTATCTGCAGTAGTCTTATCTGCAGTGGTTGTTGTATCTTCAGTAGTTGTATCTGCAGTGGTTGTTGTATCTGCAGTAGTTGTATCTGCAGTGGTTGTTGTATCTGCAGTAGTCGTATCTGCAGTGGTTGTATCTGCAGTAGTCGTATCTGCAGTGGTTGTTGTATCTGCAGTGGTTGTTGTATCTGCAGTGGTTGTATCTGCAGTTGTTGTATCTGCAGTCGTTGTTGTATCTGCAGTGGTTGTATCTGCAGTTGTCGTATCTGCAGTGGTTGTATCTGCAGTGGTTGTTATATCTGCAGTCGTTGTATCTACAGTTGTTGTATCTGCAGTCGTTGTTGTATCTGCATTAGTTGTATCTACAGTAGTAGTATCTGCAGTAGTCGTATCTGGAATGGTGGTATCTGCAGTGGTTGTTGTATCTGCAGTTGTTGTTGTATCTGCAGTGGTTGTATCTGCAGTAGATGTATCAGCAGCCGTTGTTGTATCTGCAGTAGTATCTGCTGTAGTTGTATCTGCAGTCGTTGTTGTATCTGCAGTAGTTGCATCTGCTGCCGTTGTTGTATCTGCAGTAGTTGTATCTGCTGTTGTATCTGCAGTCGTTGTATCTGCAGTAGATGTATCAGCAGTCGTTGTTGTATCTACAGTAGTTGTATCTGCAGTTGTTGTAGCAGCAGTTGTTGTATCTGCCGTAGTTGTATCTGCAGTTGTTGTAACAGCAGTCGTTGTTGTATCTGCAGTAGTATCTGCTGTAGTTGTATCTGCAGTAGTATCTGCCGTAGTTGTATCTGCAGTTGTTGTAACAGCAGTCGTTGTTGTATCTGCAGTAGTATCTGCTGTAGTTGTATCTGCAGTTGTTGTAACAGCAGTCGTTGTTGTATCTGCAGTAGTATCTGCTGTAGTTGTATCTGCAGTTGTTGTAACAGCAGTCGTTGTTGTATCTGCAGTAGTATCTGCTGTAGTTGTATCTGCAGTAGTATCTGCTGTAGTTGTATCTGCAGTTGTTGTAACAGCAGTCGTTGTTGTATCTGCAGTAGTATCTGCCGTAGTTGTATCTGCAGTTGTTGTAACAGCAGTCGTTGTTGTATCTGCAGTAGTATCTGCTGTAGTTGTATCTGCAGTTGTTGTAACAGCAGTCGTTGTTGTATCTGCAGTAGTATCTGCTGTAGTTGTATCTGCAGTAGTATCTGCTGTAGTTGTATCTGCAGTAGTATCTGCTGTAGTTGTATCTGCAGTTGTTGTAACAGCAGTCGTTGTTGTATCTTCAGTAGTATCTGCCGTAGTTGTATCTGCAGTTGTTGTAACAGCAGTCGTTGTTGTATCTGCAGTAGTATCTGCCGTAGTTGTATCTGCAGTTGTAACAGCAGTCGTTGTTGTATCTGCAGTAGTATCTGCTGTATTTGTATCTGCAGTTGTTGTAACAGCAGTCGTTGTTGTATCTGCTATTGTCGTTTGTGGTTGCGATCCGGAAGAGGTCAGTGGCTGCGGTCCAGGGCTGGTTTGTGGTTGCGGTCCAGGGCTGGTTTGTGGTTGCGGTCCAGGGCTGGTTTGCGGTTGCGGTCCAGGGCTGGTTTGCGGTTGCGGTCCAGGGCTGGTTAGCGGTTGCGGTCCAGGGCTACTTTGTGGTTGCGGTCCAGGGCTGGTTAGCGGTTGCGGTCCAGGGCTGGTTAGCGGTTGCGGTCCAGGGCTGGTTTGCGGTTGCGGTCCAGGGCTGGTTTGTGGCTGCGGTCCAGGGCTGGTTTGCGGTTGCGGTCCAGGGCTGGTTAGCGGTTGCGGTCCAGGGCTAGTTTGCGGTTGCGGTCCAGGGCTTGTTAGCGGTTGCGGTCCAGGGCTGGTTAGCGGTTGCGGTCCAGGGCTGGTCAGCGGTTGTGGTCCAGGGCTGGTTTGCGGTTGCGGTCCAGGGCTTGTTAGCGGTTGCGGTCCAGGGCTGGTTTGTGGTTGCGGTCCAGGGCTTGTTAGCGGTTGCGGTCCAGGGCTGGTTTGTGGTTGCGGTCCAGGGCTGGTTAGCGGTTGCGGTCCAGGGCTTGTTTGTGGTTGCGGTCCAGGGCTTGTTAGCGGTTGCGGTCCAGGGCTGGTTTGTGGTTGCGGTCCAGGGCTGGTTTGTGGTTGCGGTCCAGGGCTGGTTAGCGGTTGCGGTCCAGGGCTGGTTTGTGGTTGCGGTCCAGGGCTTGTTAGCGGTTGCGGTCCAGGACTAGTTTGTGGTTGCGGTCCAGGGCTTGTTAGCGGTTGCGGTCCAGGGCTGGTTTGTGGTTGCGGTCCAGGGCTGGTTTGTGGTTGCGGTCCAGGGCTGGTTAGCGGTTGCGGTCCAGGGCTGGTTTGTGGTTGCGGTCCAGGGCTAGTTTGTGGTTGCGGTCCAGGGCTGGTTAGCGGTTGCGGTCCAGGGCTTGTTAGCGGTTGCGGTCCAGTGCTGGTTTGTGGTTGCGGTCCAGGGCTAGTTTGCGGTTGCGGTCCAGGGCTAGTTTGTGGTTGCGGTCCAGGGCTGGTTAGCGGTTGAGGTCCAGGACTGGTTAGCGGTTGCGGTCCAGGGCTGGTTAGCGGTTGCGGTCCAGGGCTGGTTAGCGGTTGCGGTCCAGGGCTGGTTAGCGGTTGCGGTCCAGGGCTGGTTAGCGGTTGCGGTCCAGGGCTGGTTTGTGGCTGCTGTCCAGGGCTGGTTTGTGGTTCGGGGGAGGTCTGTGGCTGCGGTCCAGGGCTAGTTTGCGGTTGCGGTCCGGGAGAGGTCTGTGGTTGCGGTGCAGGAGAGGTTTGCGGTTGCGGTCCAATCGTGGTACCTGGGTCATTTTTGACTGGTAAAAGAGCCTAGAATTAGTAACTCCACACGTAACCAAATATTAGTATAGAAATTACCTAATAATCCTCCTCTTTGGGGCAGTTTCATTGATGTCCTTGTTATCAGTATTCCTCCCATGATTAAGATTTTGATTACCATCATAATTATCGCTAGTATTGTCATCAGCATGGGGATGACAATGAACTGTGGTGTTTACGATGATAATGATGGTGACGAATGATTATCATTATTCTATTATTGCCATTACTATAACTTTCGTTATTATCATTATCATCATTAACATCATGATTATTGCTATTACTATGATTAACATTATCATTGTTGTTATTACCATTATCATTAATAAGATCTTCATTATTATTATCAGTATATTTTTTTTTCTTACCATCGTCATTATTACTACCATAATTATTATAATTAGTAGTAACATCATGATTATCTTACTTGTATCAACGAAAGAGTATCAAAGTTTTCCTCACTGTCCTTGAGGGCAGAATTGCCATATTTTCAGAAGCCTTTTCATTATTCATATAATCATCGCCATTGCCGTTATTATAGCATTAGCATTATCAGTATCAAATTAATGTAGCCTCATTGTTGTTATAAATATTACTTTTATTACTATCATGATCAACGATATCAAAATGAAAATACGTTACTACGAAGCGAATTGTGCCTCTGTTTTAATGTTCCTATTTATGACAGTTCTAGCAATAGCATACAGCTGATGGGTAGTGTATTCATGAATCATTTCACCTATAAACTAATTCTGATTCCTAATTTTGTTCATACCATTATCATTAGTGGCATTATTTTCTCATTAAATAATCGCGACGGTAATCATAACTGAAATAGAATAACAGGAATCGTACATTTCGTATTTGTACGTCTGTTTTGTAAGTCTGTTTAAAGTTATTCACGATCATGTAGATTTTCGAGTACGTGTGAATCTGTGCTTTACGCAATTTTCTTTCACTTACCTAGACAGCAGACTTTGGGTTCCTTGCATGGCTTCTTCACCTTGACGATTCTACCGTTGCACTTTCCTTCCTTCTTACACTTCCCTCCTCGGTCGCGACAGGTGCGGATTAAGCAGCATACCTTTCCAGCTTTGCACTTCTTACTGGGGTTTAACACTTTGCTTTGACATGTGTCTTCCTTTTTACACTGTCCACTTAGTGATTTACAAGTTGTTCCCTTTTCACAACAGACCTTACCACTCTTGCACGATACAGAGGGAGTAAGTATATCCCCGTCGCATTTGGCTTCCTCTCGACATGTACCTCCTAGATCTTTGCATTTGCTTTTTCCTTTTTCACAACAGACCCTACCATCCTTGCATGGTATAGAGGGAGTGAGTACGTCCCCGGTGCATTTGGCTTCCTTTCGACATCTACCTCCCAGATCTTTGCATTTATCTTTTCCTTTATTACAACAGACCTTACCATCCTTGCATGGTATAGAAGGAGTAAATATTTGTCCTGTGCATTTGGCTTCCTTTCGACATCTACCTCCCAGATCTTTGCATTTATCATTTCCTTTGTTACAACAGACCTTACCATCCTTGCATGGTATAGAGGGAGTAAATATTTGCCCTTTGCATTTGGCTTCCTTTCGACATCTACCTCCCAGATCTTTGCATTTATCTTTTCCTTTATTACAACAGACCTTACCATCCTTGCATGGTATAGAGGGAGTAAATATTTGCCCTGTGCATTTGGCTTCCTCTCGACATCTGCCTCCTAGATCTTTACATTTATTATTTCCCTTTTTGCAACAAATCCTTCCATCTTTGCATGGCTTGTTGGGCTTTAAGACTTCCGTGTTGCATTTTGCTTCTTCTTTACAGTTTCCTCCCACTTGTTTGCAGTTCCCTTTTTGTTCTTGCTTGCAGCAGACTCTTCCTTCCTTACAACCTTTGATTTTCTTGGTCGTTCCCTTACAGTTTTTTACACATCTAAAGCCCTTCGATTTGCAGTTGTTCTTTGTGGTTTTCTTACAGCAGCTTCTATCCTTGCCTGGACATTGGAAGGAAAGAGGCTCTTTGCACTTTTTGTTAGGTTTCTTGCAAACTCCTCCTGCTGCCGTGCAGTCGTTTGCCTTGGCTATAACTTGGCTCCGAGTCTTTGCAGGGTTTCTACAGCACACCTTACCGTTGGGACACACTCTTGTTTTATCAGAATGACCGCGGCACTTGGACTTACATCTCCCATAATCCTTCGTACATTCCTTGGAGCCTTTGGAAAATCAGAGAGAAAAGACAAAGATTTAGGGAGGCTTTGTCCTGTTTTGAATAAAGAAAATAAGATATTCACGAGGACATGATACATCGTAATATATGCAAAAGAAACTATGTTTATTTATGAATACACACATATGTATGGAAATAGATATCACAAGAAATGAAACTGAATAATAATGCATCGAACTTGTTCCAACATCAGAACCAACACACTTATCTATCTATCTATCTATCTATCTATCTATCTATATAAATATATATATAAATGTATATATATATACATATATATATATATATATATATATATATATATATATATATATATATATGAATGGTAAAACAATCTATCATGATATTATGTTAGAAAAAAAACACAATGCACAAAATAAATTTATTGAAAAATAGACAATAGTTTCGAAATTCTACCGCATTTCATCTTCAGGTCTGAAGAGGAAAGTGTGAGAGAAGGGAATATAATGGAAAGAGAAGAGAGGCAAAGTTGTGAGCACAGGACAGGTGACGGCAAGTGAATAGAAGTGAAAGGAGGTCAGGTCAGGCCGAAGGAGCAGGTGGTCTATGCGGCTTTTAGCTGACATAAGGGACTAAGTGGAGAATGTTAAAAGCGGACTCTTGTCAGAAGAAGAAGAAGAAAAGATATTAAAGCAGAAATCAGACAGCAGCTTACTTAGGTAAGATTCCATCAACCTGCGGTGTAGACATAAGCAGAGGGAAAGATAATATGCAGAGGACCAATCAATCTGATGGCTTGTGTCCCAGTGATGGTAGAAGAGGGCGTTGCTGTGGTCACTGTATACAGCATATTTATATTGAGACAGGCGCTTAGTGAGACTGACGCCAGGCTCACCAAAGTACCCCTTACTGCAGGATGTAAAGGAACATAAGTGCTCACCTTCGTGGTAGAGGTGTGTGGAGTATCAACCTGGCGAAAGAGGAGTCTGTAGCTGAGAGGGTGAAGAAGGTGACAGAAAAAGTAGATCTCATTGTAGGGCAAGCTGAGAATGGGCAGGTGAAGAGTACTTTTAGGGGAGGAGTCGTGGTAGGTATGCTGTGCTCTAGATAACGCTACATCGAGAACATGACGAGGGTAGCCCAATTTGGAGAACGAAAGACGCAGAAAATCGATCTCGCCATCCAGTTCCTGGGGATCACAGATGCAAACGGTGCAGAGCAATAGTGAGGTGGCAACACCTCGCTTCACATGGAGTGAATGGAACGAGAAGTATATGCACACACCACTGTGCATAGCTCTCCTATATACATAGAAGGAAAGGTTGTCCAATGGTGTCCAAGAAAGGGAGGTCGTTGTCAGCCTGCCATTCCACCTTGAAATGAATGGAGGGAGATATAGAGTTCAGCTCCGTCAGGAAATCCGGGAACAGTGCAGGGTCATGAGGCCACAGCGCAAAAACGTCGTCGACAGCCAAACCGAAAAACGAAGGGAAAAAAACTCAGAATCGAAGTGCTCTATGAACAGGTTTGCCAGAACTGGAGCGAGAGGAGAGCCCATGGCAACACCGAAAGTCTGGGAGTGGAAGGAACGTCAAAGGAAAAGGAATTAGACTCTACACACAGACGAATCATCTGTAAGAAGACATCAGTAGGCAGAAAGAGACGAGGAACCTTGATGGGGAGATTCCGTTGAATGAAATCGAGGACGGCATCAAGTGGGACCTTGGAGAACAGAGAGTCGGCATCCAAGCTCAGCGTGGTCGCCGGCGGGACACAAAGGACGCGGGAGATAAAGTCCTCAGAGTAGCAGAAGAAAGAGTGACCAGAAGGGGAGTGCGAGACAGTATGTATATATGTATACATATAGAAAGACACGTTTTCATTCATATATATATATATATATATATATATATATATATATATATATATATATATATATATATATATATATATATATGTATAACAGCCTATATACAGAGAAAGTGAAAGAGAGAATGAAGAATGCACTCAACGGTTACTTATTTACCTTGCGTTTGGATCATTTTCTTGACAGGAATTTGTTTCT